>NC_082684.1:122678955-122978955 GCF_949987515.2 Delphinus delphis | reverse complement strand
TCTCTCTCTCTCTTTTTCTCTCTCCCTCTGTGTCTCATTCCATGTGCCAGGATATATACGTTCACTTGGGGATCCCCTGGGGTCCCAGCCATTGTACTCTGTATATTTGGTTGCTTATTGCCCGACCAAACTGGTCACAGGAGTTTAAATATAAAGGACAATAGGTAGTCTAAGCTTCGTGCTTTAATATAGCATTTGTTGGAATCTATACTGAGAGTTATTAGGAATACGTTGGTGTGTTAATAAAGACACACTACGATTCTATTTTAGTTAGGATTCCATTGTTGATCACCACAGTAGGAAAATAGTATTCAGGCAAGGGAAATTGGTAAGGCAGGATTTGGGCATGCCTGGGTTCCTAAGAGATATAGTATGAGAAAACACCATAATATCTTTCTTAGCCACAATGTTGGGCTGAGAAGATACATGCATAGGGACTGGCATTTGGAAACAAGTACCAAGAGGAGAAGTTGAAACTGCTAGTGGCACCAGCAGGTACATAATTAGGGTTGGATTAGTAAGAAAGAACCTTCATTTTGAGAGTAGAGTGAGATTGTACCTCAATGGTTCATGGCCTCAGCCTAGAGCTATCTTTATTTGGAGATTTTGTATATATATACACACACACACACACACACACATATATCACATTTTCTTAATCCAATCATCAGTTGATGGGCGCTTGGGTTGCTCATTGTTTTACATGTGGCTGTCCAGTTTTCCCAGCACCATTGAAGAGACTGTCTTTGCTCCATTGTATATTCTTGCTTCCTTTGTCATAGATTAATTGACAATAGGTGTGTGAGATTATTTCTGGTCTCTCTGTTCTGTTCCATTGTGTCTTTTTTTGTGCGAATACCATACTGTTTTGATTACTGTAGCTTTGTAGTATAGTCTGAAGTCTGGGAAGGTTTCTTCTGTTTTTCTCAAGGTTGCTTTGGCAGGCAAAGCCCCCTCACCTGCCTGCTTTTATCCCTCACTAGCATCCTATATTAATATATCTACTTCTTGACTTCACTTTGCCTCTTGCTGAATTCCTTCTGCTCAAAAAAAAAAAAAAGATTGCTTAGACAATTCAAAGTCTTTTGTGGTTCAAAATAAATTTTAGAATTATTTGTTCTAGTTCTGTGAAAAATGTCATTTTGATAGGGATTACATTAAATCTGTAGATTGCTTTGCGTAGTATGTTCATTTTAACAATATTAATTCTTCCAATCCAAGAGCACCAGATATCTTTCCATTTCTGTTAAGCCTTTTGAAATTGCCCTTCATCTCTTTGAAACTCTATCCATTTGTTTTTCAATCTCTCTTCTTCATATTAGATGACTACTACTGATTTATCTTCAGGTTCACTGATTCTTTACTCTGTCATCTCCATTCTGCTATTAAACCCATGTAGTTAATTTATTTCAGATACTGTACTTTTACAGTTCTAAAGTTTTCTTTTTTAAAGAAAAATTAATTTTTTTAAATTCATTGCAAGTGTATTTTCCTTTACTTCACTGAGCAAAGATACAACAGCTGTTTTTAAATTCTTGTTTGATAATATCTGGGTCATCTCTGGTTGGCATCTGTCAACTTCTTTTCCCCTGAGGCTAAGTCATATTTTCCTGGTACTTCATGTATCAAATAGTTTTGTATTATATCCTGGACATCAGGAAGACTTATGTTATGGAGACTCTGGTTCATGTTATATTGTTCTGAATAGTGCAGGCATTTAACTTGGTTATACTCAAACTGAAAGCTGTCATAGCTGATGTGGGGAGCATGTGCACACTGTTTTCAGTTTGCTTCATCCATTCATGTTTCAGTGATCAGCAAGAAAGTTTGGCTGAGTTTAAACACAGAATTTGCGGTTTGCCTTCTCTCTCTTCTTTATGGGGTTCCCCCTTATTCTCTGATGACCCTGATTACTTTGGTCTCCTTTTATTGGTTCCTCTCTCCAGAAGATAGCAACCTTTCTATCAAATGTTATCTGCCCCACATTGTCATCTCCCTAACTGTGGCTGCCCTCGGGGCAAAGCTGGAAAACATGGGAACTCTCTCCCTTCATGTCACTTGTTCCCAATTTCAGCTCTTTCCCCAAATCTATTTGTTCAGTCTCTAGAGCCCTCAGGCATTTTTGTATTGTTGTTGTTATTGTTCAGAGTTCATAGCTATTATTTGCAGGAAGATTAATTTATCAGGCTTTTGATCTTATATAAACTGCTTCCAATTTCTGATGGAGTGCAGCTGGGCACGGCCAACTTTATGGCTTGGTAGATTAAATAATAGTCCACCATGGAAATTTCAGTTCATGAAGTAACTTGATGTCCCCTTATCACGCATTTAGTCTCTTTCAGAACCAAGTAGCAAGCTAATTGGAAAATTTCAGAATAGGATAAATATCATTTACTGTCTACTCAAGAGTCACCATGGCTTACAGTTCCTGACTGAGAACATGCATCTTCCCAAGGTGATAAATGTTGGGAAAGACCTTCCTTTTAAAATGAAATCTCACTTATCTACTCTATTATCTCTATGTCTTACCCAGGCATCTTTGGTATCTGCCACTCCCAGGTTTCCAGTGTCTCTCAGTAAGATGTCATCAATGTAGCAGACAAGGATGATTTCCTGTAGAACGACAAGATAAGCAAATCCTCTGCAGGTTGTTCTGGCACAGAGTTGTAGAGGTTACTCCTGCCAGACACAATGAATTCATTCAGATGTTTTCTGGTCATTGAGACACAGAACTTACATCTTGCAGATTCATCACTATGTACCAGTAACCAAGAACTGTATTTATTTGCTCTGGTAAAGAAAATATACCTGGGATAGCAACTGTAATTGTAATCACTATTTGATTGACATTATAGTAATCTGCTGTCATTCTTCAAGACCTATTTTGTTGCAGGAAGGGGGACCTCTTCTGGGGCCCGAGAGTGGGCACTTGTCTAACACTCAGAAATGAATTGTCCAAGGAGACACATGTGCTGACAAAGCAAGAGACTTTGTTGGGAAGGGGAACCCAGGTGGAGAGCAGCAGGGTAAGGGAAACCAGGAGGACTGCTCTGCCACGTGGCTTGCAGTCTCAGTTTTCGCGGTGATGGGATTAGTTTCCGGGTTGTCTCTGGCCAATCATTCTGACTCAGGGTCCTTCCTGGTGGCCTGCACATCACTCAGCCAAGATGAATTCCAGCAAGAAGGATTCTGGGAGGTTGGTAGGACATATGGACTGGCCTCTTCTCTCTCCTTTTGAGCTTTCCTGAATTCTTACCATTGGTGGTGGCTTCTTATTTCTGCATTCCTTACCAGGACATCCTGTCACAAGATAACTCATGCAAACAGTTACTGTGGGCCTGGCCAGGGTAGGCAGTTTCAGTCAGTGGTTCCCCTAACAATTTGATCTCCGGAGATGTGATAGGAATCACCAACTACTATATATTTCAAGCCTTTGAATGTGGTATGATCTTTGAAATTTTCACAGGCATGTGTTTTTCTGTTTTTTTAGAGAGGCAGCTCCATAATTTCCTTTGGTCTTTCATCCAATAATATGCTTTGCTCCACTGACTAAGGAACCAGTTGAGGATTCTGTCAATTGCTAAGGTTAGTCCAATCACACTCTCAAGATCTAGGAAAATAATTTCAGCTTGTTTTCATGGTCCTCTGAGACTTAGACACAGGCTCAAAGTCTTTTTTTTTTTTTTTTTTGACCCTTAGTGTTACCTATCTGTTTCGTGAACCACAGAATTAATTCCAAGTGTCCACAGAAGACCTGGGTTTTTCTCTTTCTTCAGCACACAATTGGCCTTGTAATTGTCTGCTACTCAGACTGGGAAATGTTAGGAGGAATATTTACCATTTGTACTCATGATATTATCAGAAATTGCTTCCTCAAGCAATTCAAGGGGCTCTGGGTCTGTGAAATAACTACAACTTGGGACTTGGTGAAGGATTTTGAATCCTCATGGTATTTGTTCCCCAACTAAGAATTCCTTTTGCAATATGGATCAAGTTAAATTGCTTTATGGATTGCTCCTATATTTTTCTTTTATGTACCTTGTGATTGATTGCCCAACACCAAAGACCCCCTGTAGGGTAAGCCTTGCTAATTATCATTCTGGGCTTGTTGCATATTGTAGCTTCACACTCACCTTGTCTCTGGCAGTGAGTTGCTGCTACTCTGCCTCTGCTTTATCATTTTGCTATAATAAGTATCTGAGTGAAAGCAGAGAATTAATGAAGTCAGAAATTCAAGCACTGTAGTACTGGACTAACTTACTAAAATATTTGGGAATGGGGGAGTTAACACCATAGATTGGGATTCAGTAGGTCTTAGATGAATCTCAGGAATCTGAATTTTTGCCAAATGCTTTAGGTGATTTCAATGGTAATTATCCAGACACCCCCCACCACTCATCCTCCCAACAATAACCCACTTCAGAGAACAACTGTCATTAATCATTAATGGCTGCCCCCAATTCTTTTGAACTCCCTGCGGTCATTTTGATATGCTCTGACGTTTTGAATTCTACCTCCCAAAGTGGAATTGAAACAATCTTACATTCCCCAGTCTTCTGTCTTTCTGTGCAGGGGGACTTAGGCTGTACATATTAGTTAGTGGTAGCCTTCCATTTGCAGCAAAAATAGTCTTGTCTGAGACAGCATCTCCATTAGCAGGCCATCTCTATGATATGGTTCTGAGAAATGTTCTCAGAAACCTAACCTAGAGGCAGTCCCTTCTGATTGTACTGTGATCTTTGTGATATTTCTTTATAAATCTTTAACTGCTGGGCAGGAATGGGTTAACTCAATAAGCCTGGGTAGTTCAAACACTGCACATTCTAAAGAAGGGCCTGCCTTCAAGACTAACCCTTGACTGGAACCCTGGGAAATAATCTTTGAGCCCTTGTAACAGTCTGTCTTGTAAGGCATTACATGTCTACATGACTGACCCTGAATAAAAAATCTGAACACCAAGGCTTGGGTGAGCTTCTCTGGTTGGCAATATTTCATATGTGTTGTCGCACATCGTTGCTGGGGGAATTAAGCACATCCCCATGTGAATACATGGGAGAGGGCACCTGGAAGTTTGTGCCTGGTTTCTCCTGGACTTTGTCTCATCTCCTTTTTTCTTTGCTGATTTTAATCTGTATTCTTTTGCTACAATGAACTGTAGCCATGAATATAACAGCTTTTCTGAGTCCTGTGAGTCCTTGTAGCAAATCATCGAGCCTGAGGGTAGTTTAGGGAAGCTCTGACACACCTGCCTAAACTGGTTACAGTGGATTCTGTTGTCTTCAATCAAGAACTATTACTGACACAGAATTGATCCAGAAAGATCCTCAAAGAAATAGAAATCTGGGACTAGTGTCTGAAATGGTTGGTTGAAGGCAGTAAGAACACTAGGTAGTGTTAGAGAATGGGACAGTAGTCCACAGCAGCTAGTAACCAAGTAGTTACTTAAATGATAGCCTGTAGTCAACTGGACTAAAGTGGGTATTGAAAAAAAGACTTTGATGAACCAAGAGATTCTTTGTCCATATCATTAAGAAGGCTCCTAGATGACATTTACAAAGTCCACCTTAAGAGAAGAATTCTTACATAAAAGAGCTAGAATAGAAATCTGAATGGTTTGGCCTACACGGATATTTAACAGAGGCTAATTGGTCAGAAAGTACCAAGGACTGAAATAGTTGTGCAGTCCACTATGCCTTTTTTGATAAGTACAATGCTAGTTCTGGTTAACCAAAGCTTGACTGATGCCATCTGAATAGAGACAACATACTTCCTAGAAAGACACCATGGTCCCTCAATCAGAATGGGGACTTGTGAGCACCAGCTGCATCATTTCTCAGTGGTTCCAGTAGGTCCACAAGCCATCCTGAGATTAATTCTCCAGATTCTGAATGTCAGTTGTAATAAGCATGCTTGTCATCTGGCAGGATTCTCACATCAGCTCCCTGACCCATGGAGTGAGGGGCTATTGTGGTATAAACATATGCACCTACCCTGTACTCAAAACATAAACCCAAAGTAGTGCCATTTTACAATGGGAATGTTGGTGATTAGTGTTACCACCCAAAACTTGAAGGATACAGAAGTGTTGATTTTTACCACCTCTCCCATTTAACTTGCCTGTATGTCCTGTGCAAAAATCAGATGGATATTGGGGAGTCACAGTGTAATTATAATAGGTCTAATCAGATGGTGATTTCAATTGCAGTTGCCATTCCTAAAATGGTTATCTGCCTCCCTCCCTTCTCTCTCTCCTACCTCATTTTTTCCTCCATTCCTTCTCTCACGTTTTAAAATTTTACGTTGTAGAATATATCATACTTACAGAGAACTGTATAAACTCTATAAGCACTGTTTCATCAGTGATAATAAAGTGTATCCCCATGTAAACACTACCCAAGATAGTATATGAACTAGTGCTAGAAACTTAGAAGTTTCCCACATGCCCTTCTCTAATGGTAAACCTTCCCTCGAACCTAGAGGGAATCATTATGCTGACTTAAGTGACAATCATGCCTTTGCTTTTCTTTATAGGTTTGTTATCCATATATGTACCTCCAGGGAACATAGTATTTTGAACACTACATAAATAAAATCATACTATATATTTTGCTTTGTGATTTCTTTCTTTACCTTAACATATTAGTGTTCTATTGCATTGTAACTAATTACCACAAACTTAATGACTTAAAAACACACATTTATTATCTCATAGTTTTCATGGGTCAGATCATCCGAGTTAGTTGAGTCATCTGCTCAGAGTTTCACCAGGCTGAAATGTAGGTGTCAACCAGGGCTGCAGTCTCATCTGAAATTCAGAATCCTCTTTCAAGGTCACTGGTTATTGGCAGAATCCAGTTTATTGCAGTTATAGGACTGAGGTTCCCATTTTTTTACTAGCTGCCAACTGGAAACAACTCTCAGTTTTTACATCCCTGCCATGTGGGTCCCTCCTTTCACAGGATGACAGCTCATTTCTTCAAGGCCAGCAGGAGAATTTCTCACCAGTCTGCTACAGTGGAGTCATATTACATACCATAATAAAGGGAGTGACTGTCCCATCATATTCACAAGTCTCATCAACACTCAAGTGGAGGGGACTATTGTGTGTATACTAGGGCTTTGGAATCTTGGGGCTATCTTAGAATTCTGCCTACAGCACTAAACATGATATTTATACTTCATTTATTTTAATTGCTCTGTTATCCCATTATATCTATAGTATTCATTTATCATTCTACTGTTGATTTACAATTGTGTTATTGTCTAGATTTTTATTATGACAAACAAGTTACCATGAACATTTTTATTTACGGGTCTTGTTACAAACTTCTTGTGCAAGAGTTTCTCTATGGTAAGTAACCAGGAGTAGAATTGCTTGTTCATAGGTTATGTATGTGTCCAACATCACTAGGTGATGACATACTGTTTTCAAAGTCATTTACCAATTTATACTCCCTCCAGCAAAGCATGAAAATACTCACTAGTCTACAGCCTTTCCAATTCTTGTTTTATTCAGACTTTAAATTTTTTGCCAAGTTGGCAGGGTAGTAATTTTATATCATTATGACTTTGCTTTGCATTCCTGTGATTGCTAATGAAATTGAGCATCTTTTTGTATGTTTATTGACTATCTGCTTTTTCTGAAAATAATCTCCTAACTGGAAGGGCTATGATGAAAGAGTGGTTGTTGGGCTTCTTTGGGTTTTGGAGGCAACATATGCCACATTTTTTTTTTTTTTTTTTTTTTTTTTTTGCGGTACGCGGGCCTCTCACTGTTGTGGCCTCTCCCATTGCGGAGCGCAGGCTCAGCGGCCATGGCTCACGGGCCTAGCCGCTCCGCGGCACGTGGGATCTTCCCGGCCCGGGGCACGAACCCGTGTCCCCTGCATCGGCAGGCGGACTCTCAACCACTGCACCACCAGGGAAGCCCTACATATGCCACATTTTAGCATGCTGCTCCAAAAACTATTTACTGAGGAATCAATTAGGCTGCCAGCTCTTAGTGATCTTGAGCAAGAGAAGGCTCTCCAGCTGGAGGCTTCAAGAAAGCATCTCTGCCATCTAGCCATTAAGAGGCAATGGATCCAGTTAAACTTGAGTGCCTGTGATTGACTAGATACTACATGGAGTCTGTGGCAAGTCACAATTAGAGAATCACTGCAAAGAACCCAGGGTTTTGAAACAAAGCTAAGTTTTCTTTGGTAATTATTCTCCCTTTCAGAAAGAGCTCTTCTCTTGTAATTGAGCTTAGGTAGATGGGACATCATATGTCCATGCTGAGTGGCCTTCCTGTTCTGCAGGTTATCTGGCCCACTAAACAATAAAGTTCCACCATATGGGTGGTCTACAGGACAATGAATTCAAGCAGCTATGAGGGTTTGGTAAGTTGCTTGAGCAGCTGGCTCACATTCCCAGTAGGCCAATTCTTGACCCATTGCCACCTCTCATTCAACTTTCACCTACAGACTCATGGAAGGTTTTACCATTACCAGTTGATCTGAGCCTAGTATACAGTTGGTCTGCATGAGATGCTCTCACCAGCCAGAAATGATTAATCATTGCATTGTTTTATCTCTACTACAGAGAATCTCTGAAGATTAGTGGGAAATAAATCTTTCAGATGGGAAGAAGCTTGAGTGGCTCACTGAGTTGTTCCTCTACTTATAGAGTCAACTGCAGTGGCTAAAGGATAGCTAGATGGCCAGGGACTTGTAAGGAACAACATGGATATATCAGTGACAAGATGGTTTGGTTTGAGGGTGGAACTCTAAGAATGTGCCTGCATTGTGAGCATATCAGTGTCCCCTGTGAATGCCACCAAAAAGACCCCTTGTGCAGTGTGTCAGTCAGGGTCCAATCAGGAGAAAATTCACTTAATAATTGGAGCAGGGAAAGTTTAGTGTAAAGAATTATTAACTATATAGGGGATTGGAGTACTGAGGAATTGGCTAATTAGAAGTAAAAAGAACACTAAAGTATACATGGATAGTGGATAAAGAGAAGATCTGCTGACCCTGGGCTGATGAAGAGCCCAGAGCCTGAGGATGCAGACCTTGTTGGAGATGGCATGGCCATGGCTCACTGAAGAGCAGAGAAGCTGCTGTGGTGCTGTGCTGATGGTACCTTCTGCTCTTCAGGAAAGGTGTCTCACCAGAGGCACCACCTAATGGAGAGTGATGCTGATGGAAGTTGCTGGGTGGCTGACTACAAAGCACTACAGAAACTGGGCAATGGAAAAGTTGCCCACATTACAGGAGCCCACTGTGTCAGCACTAGAACCCTTTCCTCCTGAAATATCTCTTCAGTACCCTTCACTGAAAAAGTTTAATATATACCAGCTGGCAAAATAAATAAATAAATAAAAGGAAGAGAAAAGAAAGAAAATTTAAAGGGTCCAGATCCATTTTCACAGAGTAGGCAAAAAAGAGTAAATTTGGAGCTGAGAGGCAATAAATCGTAGGCCTAGGAGAAGTTGTCAATGACCTGGTGAACACAGCGAACTATTCTGTAGAAGTCAGTCTTCTCTCCTCAGCCACCTCAAGTGCTTCCTCAACGGACTCATGAACAATCAGCCAATGTGGCAAGGGTGGACATTATGCATGGACCCAACAACATGAAATTATCCTCACCAGGGTTGTCTGGCTATAATTAGTAATGAGTGCCTAATCTGTCAACAGCAAAGAACAACTGAACAACTTTGAGCCCTGCAAAAAGGCAAAAACCACCTGATGGCAATAAAATATATTTGTCCTATTCCATCATGGAGAGGAAAATGAATAGTGGATTAAATACCCACTTTTGAAAGGAAATTGGAAATCCTTTATCCCAGCTCCAGTTTGAAAAATTACAGAAAATGTCCCTGATTGTCCTAATTTGGATCACAAACCCATATCCTGGTTTAATCACTGGGGCCTATGAAGTACCATGATTGGCCTACGTCATGTCTTATGTCTGTGACTAAGAGAATAAGATCTTTATGAAAATGAAAGCTGCCATTCAGACCACATGGATAGAATCATGGAAGATGTGTTAGTTTGCTCAGGCTGCCATAACAAAGTACCAAAGACTGGTTGGCTTAAACAACAGAAATGTATTGTCTCATAGTTCTGGAGACTAGAAGTTCCAGATCAGGTTGTCATCAGGTTTGGTTTCTGCCAAGACCTCTCTCTGTGGTTTCCAATGGTCATCCTCTTGTTGTGTGTTCACAAGGTCTTTCTTCCATGCACATGCATCCCTGGTGTCTCTCTGTCCAAATTTCCTCTTCTTATGAGGACAGCAGTCATAATGGATTAGTGCTTCATTTTAACTTAATCACCTCTTTAAAGGTTCTATCACCAAGTAAATTTACATTCTGAGGTCCTGGGTGTTAGGGCTTCAACATATGCATGGCGGGTGGGGGGTGGGGAGAGGCACACAATTCAGCCCATAACAGAAAAGGAGTGATTTCCCAAAGAGGAAAATTGTTTTAGATTATTTGTGACCACTTGAACAATTATCTTGCACCAAGGTGGGAGGGGCACAACTTAGAAGCAGGGAGAACCAGAAGCTGAAATTCAAATGTCACTGGACTCTGTCTCTTACCTACTTCTCTCAGTAGGCTGACTCCAAAATTTTCTACTTGCTTCATGTAGGTGTTACATTCAAGAGGCAGGCAAATTTACTTTTATTTTCATCGCTCTCTCTTTCCTTGCATTTTTTAATGTAGGGTTGTTTCTTCTCTGTCCCTGGATGAAATTTATGGAAGATTCAATGACTTCTTGGGCCCTTCTTGGGTAAGAAAATATTCCTTGATCACCCCAGTTCCTCCAAAGTCTCAGTTTAATAATTAAAATGTCTAATCCAAGGTAGTAATCAGAAATGCCAAACTTTATTGCTGTGGCATATTCTCCTCCTCCTCCAACTTAGGTTTATTGTAGACTGACCAACTGCATTGGAAAAGGAGGTGTGATTTCCATCTTCTGTCTTCATCTCCTTGAGCTTCTACTGATCCTCCTCTACTGTTCCTCCTTCCATCTCTCAAATCTGTTTTTACTTCACTCAGACAAAAGGAGCAGGGAATTCTTACCTGACTAGTTATGAGATGGCATGGAGATACATGGATTTTTTTTAACTGACTATCTCAGGGATGTTTCAGTGGGTTGCCTTGAGACTGTTGATCCACATCATTGAGGATCTCTCCCCTGTAGGTCCCTTGATATAGAAAAATAGATCTTCTGTGACTGATTGTTTTTTAGCTTCTGGGATTTTGGAATTTTGCTCTGCTGTTGAGTTCCTAACATATTGGTGGCTCTCTTGGACAGGATCTAAGATAACTCCACAACAGCTCTTTCTCAGGTATGACCCATCTCTAATCCCTGGGAAATGTTTATCCATTCTTTTCCCTGAGAAATATAGGCCTGAAGGTTGTCCAACCCAGTCACACTTTCTTGCCACACAGAGTGACTAGCTAACCATTTTCCCTTTTAAGATTTTTAGGTATGAATAAGTGTATTAGTTTCCTAGGGCTATCATGACAAAGTACCATAAGCTGAGTGGCTTAAAACAACAGAAATTTATTTTCTCATGGTTCTGGAGGTTAGAAGTCTGAAATCAAGGTGTTGATTGGGCTGTGCTCTCTCTGAAATCTCCAAGGGAAGACCCTTCCTTGAGTCTTTGAGCTTCTGGTAGCCCCAGGTGTTCCTTGGCTGGTGACAGCATAATTCAGTCTCTGCCTCTGTCTTCACATGGCCTCCTCCTATGTGTCTCTGTCTTCAGTTGGTCATCTTCTTATAAGGAGAGCAGTCATATTGGACCAAGGGACCACTCTATTCTGGTATCCCGTCATCATAACAATGACATCCGAAATGATCCTATTTTCAAATAAGGTCACACTCCAAGGTACTGGGGTTAGGACTTCAACATATCTTTTTGGAGGGGACACAACTCAATGCATAACAATTAGCTACCAGGTCACTCTGTGAGACTGTGAGGAGATGCATTAAGCTCAACTCTTGACTGATGATGAAGTGGGATGCAATACTCTGCAGCCTACCAACAGCTCTCTCCCAAAATTCCTCTAGTAATCTCCAATCTTTTTCACAGTCTCCCCAAATTCTTTTATAGTGGAAGAGTGTATTCTTGAAGGCATCAGAGGGCTGAGAAGTATCTGGGAATAAACAGAAATCTAGAGAGGTAAAATTGGCATTTGGAACTTCTTACCAGGGAGACTTTTATACCAGAAGAAATGGCTGAAAATAAGCATCACTTTTTAAAAACTTGTAAGCCTGGCAGACAAAAGTTAGAATCCAGGGCCTATCATGGATGGAGTCACCATGCTTTGAGATGAGACCCTGAAGGATGGAACCTTACATGTAAGGGCAAACATAAGTAAACCAAGATATTCCATAAAATTGCAAACCTGAAATTTAATTAAGTTGACCAAGGATTATTAGTATCCTCAGGAAGGATTTAAATATAATGTAAGTGGCAAATCTAAATGGATGCTGAAATAATAAAGAAATAAGAAAATCTAGTGGGGTTTAAAAATATGTATAGAATTAAAATACATGACAACAATACCTATAGGTTTGGAGAGGGTTAATGGAGTTAAAGTGTTCCACAATCCCTGTAGAGTCCAGAAAGATGACCAAAACAAAAAATGTTACAAGGCAAGGATGCAGGATTATTTCCATCATGACTACTTATAGAATAGTAGAAAAAAAAACACTTCAAAATTTAGAGTGAAAATTGCAATATAAAACCAATCAATTAAATATAAGAGAAAAAGAGAAAACAGAAGCAGAAAAGATGGAAAAAAAAGATGGGAGAACAAAAATAATTTTGTTGGTAAATACATTAAATGAAAATAGACCAAATGTTTCAGAAAAGGGGAAAAAATGGTCACACTGAATAAAATAAAACCCAACTTATGCTATTATCTTAAATATAAGGATACAGATTAAAAGAAATAGGAGAAAGTTAAAGGAAGGAAAACATACACACTAATGAAAAGAAAGCTAATATTACCATATTAATACGAGATAAAATAAACTTTAAGGCAAAATACTAAATAGAGATAAACCGGGATACATCATGACAATAAAATTTCAAGTTACTCAGAGTGTAGAATTGATCTAAATATTTATGTATCTAATAATAGAGCTTCAAAGTATGTAAAGGACAAATCCTCAGAGTGGAACATGTTAATATAATCCTCTCAGTAACTCATGAAACAAGTACACCAAAAATTGATAAGCATATAGAAGATTTGAATAACACAATTAGCAAATCCAACCTAATTGACATATATATCGGTTTTCCTCACAGGGCAGTTGTTGATTTATGAGACAATGTATGCGACCAGAAACTTGAGCCTGAAAGGCAGAATGGAGTCTCCCATGGTCTCATGGTGCTAAATTCCATTAGAGAGAGAGACCTGCAATAAACAGATAATTGGTCTAGATTTTGAACCTCATGACATTGGCCAGATTTTGACCCTGCACAGGGTAAAATAATAGCTAAGTTCAAACCCTACGAAGGGCAAAATTTCCAGGTTTGAGGAGATGGAAAATTTTACAGTCTCTTAATCAAAGGGCTGGGAGGACCATCTATGATTAATAGATTTTTTTAAAAAAGTAAGAGATGAAAGACCAAAAAATTGAAGATTTTCAACAGAGAATTGAAACTATAGAAGGAATACTTTCAACAGAGACCTGAAACTCTAAAATATATATACATTTCTAGAAATGAATATTCTAGAAATGAAATGTATATTCTAGAAATGAAAAATACCACGTCTAAAATTAAGAACTCATTGGATGAATTTAATAGCAAACCAGACATAGCAGAAGACAGGAACAATGCAGTTGAAAATAAGTTGATAAAATGTATCCAAACTAAAGTGCACAGAGAAAAGAAGAATGGAAATAAAGAGCATAAAATATATGTGAAATAAGTAATCAACTAATCTAAACAGTCAACTAATTACTGTACATTTAATGTGAATTCCAGCAGAAAAGAAGAGAAAAAAAATGAAGTAGAATGAATATTTGAAAATAGACTAGCAACAATTTCTTCAAACTGTTGAAAGCTATCAACCCATAGATTGAAGACTGGTGAACCTTAAGCAGAATAAATAAAAATATATGACAACAATAGCACAATAAACAAGAACATTAAATAGATTAAAAATGCTACAAAGTTTTTGCATTGCTCAGGTGGTAAAAATAACTAACTTAAGGTAAACTATAGTAAGTGAGGGATTCATATTGAATCTCTAGGTAACTATTAAAATTTTCGAGAATAGCTAATAGAGATGAATAATCGAATAACAAAAAATGTTTAACTAATACAAAAGAAGGCTGCTAAGAAAAAATATGAAACAAAGAACAGATAGTATAAACAGAAATAAATAGCAATATTGGAGACTTAAATCCATTTATTTTATTTGTTGCATCATGTATGAATAACTAAATATTCCAACTAAAGACAGAGATTGTCACACTGGACACAAAACCAAGACTTGAGTATGTGCTATCTATAAGAGGAGAAGTTTAAATATAAGGACACAGGTAAATGGAAAGTAAAAGGATAGAAAAAATTATATCATGTAAACAGTAGCCAAGAGAAAACTGGTTATTTGTATATAATATCAAATTAATAGACTTTAAGGCAAAAAAAATCACTAGAAGCAAAGAGAAATATTTCATAACAATAAAAATATCAACTAAACAGATAGTCATTCTAAAATTTTCTGTACTTAATGTTTCACATATGTGTACGTAATAACTCGAAAATATACAATGCAAAACTTAACAGAACTAAAAGAAGAAACAGCTAAAATCATGTAATAGCAGTTGGTGATTTTGATACATATCTCTAAGTAAGTATTAGAACAGCAGTCAAAAAATCAACAAGGATATAAAATATTTGAACAACATAATCAAATTAATCAAATTTACCTATGTAAAATACCATGCTTAACAGCTGCATATCAATTTTCTTTTTATTGGAGACTTAGATCCATTTTTTTATTAGTTGGAACAATGACCAAAATATACCATATGCTGGTCCCTCAATCAAAGCCTCAGAAAAAAAAAATAAATGAAAAGATTTAAGGTGTGCTCTCTAACCACTTTGAATTTAAACTGGAAATAAAGAACAGAAAGATAAATAGACAAATCCTTAATAGTTTAGCAATTAAACAACTTGCATCTAATTAACCCATGATTAAAAGGATAAATTATAGTGAATATTTAAAAAATAGTTTAAACTGAATGGTAACATGTAGGTCATATCAAAGCCAGTTAAATGCAGCTAAAGCAATGCTTAGAGGGAGATTAATGGCTTTAAATACAATGAAATTTAAAAATCAATGATCTGGGCTTCCCTGGTGGCGCAGTGGTTGAGAGTCCACCTGCCGATGCAGGGGACACGGGTTCGTGCCCCGGTCCAGGAAGATCCCACATGCCACGGAGTGGCTGGGCCTGTGAGCCATGGCCACTGAGCCTGTGCGTCCGGAGTCTGTGCTCCACAGCGGGAGAGGCCACAACAGTGAGAGGCCTGCGTACCACAAAAAAAAAAAAAAAAAATCAATGATCTGAGCCAGAAGCCAACAAAATTTTTCTGTAAAGGCCCAGATAGTAAGTGTTTCAGGCTTTTGGGTCATATGGTCTTGGTCTCAACTACTCGTCTCTGCCATTGTAGAGTAAGAACATTCATAGACATTTAGGAAACAGGTGGTTGGCCAACAGGCCAGGTTGGCCCACAGGCCATAGTTTGCAGGCTAATATTAAAAAGAACTATGAATAATGCACACTATTTAGATCTAGTGATCTAAAGCAGTTTATCTGTTCAACCCTAAGGACTAGGGCAAAAAAATGAACAAAATCACCTCATAGCATATACAAGGAAATCATGGAAAACTTCCATTGCCTCCTCAGAAAGGTCTCCCCTGGCTTGTAAAAATCGAAATCATATTCCCCCACACACACTTTTACTTCTACCTCTTTTCCATGGTACATTTTTTTCAAGTCTAGCTACTACTTTAAATTACATCTATACATAATTTTTATTATTTATTATTTGCCTTTTATCTTCCCATCTCAATTGCAAGTTCTATAAAGGCTGAAATTTTGTCTCTTCCACATGTTGTATCTTTAGCACAGTCAGAAGACTGCCTGGCATCGGGTAGGTACTCATAACTATCAGTCGAGTCTGTGAATAAATGATGGGGAAGAGCACTTTAAGTTAGAAAGTCCTAAAAGCCCCAGAAGTGACATTAAGGTATGTGCATGAATGAAGAATAACTCAATCACTTTCAATCATTCTGTAAGAAATGTGGCCTCAGAAGTGGGACATGATAAGTAAACCCTGGCAGATTTTTTTTTCTTTCTTTCTGTATGTATTTTTTTATTGGAGTATAGTTGCTTTACACTGCACAGGGAACTCTACTCGGTGTTCTGGTAACCGTGGCAGATTTTTGACTGCTCACTTCAAACCTGCGCTGTCCTTTATACAAAGAAAGGAGGATTCGAATTCCCTTTCCAGTCAGGAGGACATTCACTGAGAATTGCTGATATAACCCAAACACAGTATCCTCAGCTCCCCCATCAGCATAAACAGGCAAGATCCCTGGCCAGGAAAGGCCAGTATGAAATGATAGACAAACTTGACATAACCTTCTCTCTTCCCTAAAGGAGACATTTATGGAGATAATTACCTTGCATTTCTTTATACTTTAGCTACCCAAGTTTGAATTCCTAAACACTGTAGTTTAGTTTTCTTGTTTTTTGAACTTCATATAAATGGAATTGGAATCCTATCTTCTTTCACTCAAAACTATGTCCGTGAAATTCATTCATGTTGTGTCATGGGTCTGTAGTTTATTTCTATTGTCATACACTGCAAATATACTACATTTTGCTAATCCACTCTACTGTTGATGGGCATCTGAGTTCTTTCTTATTTTTGGATATAATGAATATGCAGCTAGGAAGATTCTTGAAGTGGATGTAAACTGCTTCTGCTTGAATCATGACCAAAGGACTCTTCTGCCACAGAAACAGTGTCCCAGGTTCTCCAGGCTTGCTTATTACCATCCAGTTTTATGATCTTCAATAGCTATTTGACTGACTATATTCTTCCATAGACAGCATAATTCATCAACACAAAATAAGCTTTATTTTCCTTATTGCTCTATTAATATGTTTGCCCACTAGAGAATATTTTGATAATTAAGGAGATTTAAGATTCCTGAAGTCCTTTGAGCCCCTTGGGAGACATGCACTAGATTCACTCCCTGCTTACTTATACTAATGGGATCCAGGTGTAAGACAGATACATGATATCAACACATTAAAATCTCATTTCAGTCATACAGTTCAGTCATACAGTATATTCTCCTCCAACTTTCTCAATAAACCTTCTGAGAGCAAAATTAATAGTAAGAACTAGCAATGACTGAATTGTAGACATCTGTAAGATTCACCTGGATAGTTTGCTGACATTCAGCTTCCCAGGCTCTACTCAGTGTCTGGATCAGCAAGTCTGAGGTAGAGCCCAGATAACACACTTTTAACAAGCACCCAGAGGAGACATCAGTGCAAGTGTTCTTTGGACCCTGCTGTGGCAGAGCTGTCAATAAACAAAAACAGGAGGAGAAAACCATAGAAGACCAAAAAGATGTAGGAAGATTACAAGAAAACCAACTGTACTTCTTGCTGGTCACAGTGGTGAAGTCCTGACCGTGTGAAGTGATTAGTACCCAGGATTCTCCACTCTGGACACATCTCCCTCCCACACCAGGGCTGAGGCAAGTTAGGGTTTTACCTTCCACATTGCCTAGTAGATGAGCTAAAACTTTAATGTTACATGTACTTACACCAAAAGAAGAAGTCATTTGAGGAACACAATTATTTCAAAACTAAAAATAACATACTCAATTATAGATTGTGTCAGATGTAGAAATATTAAAAGAGGACAAATAAATCAAATTATCCCAATAAACATACTCAGTGAGACAAAAGACAAAACTGGCAATGTGAAACAAGAAAAAAAAGTCTGAAAATAAGCAGAAATATTAGGTAACAAAAATAATACTTACAATAAAGAATACATTCAATGGAATGTGTCTGAGGAATGAGTTAATGAGTTAGGAGACAGACTGAGGAAATCTCTTGGAAGAATAGCCAAAAAAAAATTTTTTTAATATATGAAGGAGAGAAATAGAAGTGCCAATATCCAGAGAATAGGAGTCCCAGAAAGATAAAATATAAATGGAGATGAGGAAATAATTGAAGGAATAATGGAGATTAAATTTTCCCAAATTAAATAAAGATGAAAGACCTCTGTTTCAAAGGCCTCATAGAGTGCCCTCAAAGAGAGGTAAAGAAAAGCTGACATGAAGGTACCTTATAGTAAAACATAAGATATCAAAAGTAAAGAGAAATTAGAGGGCTTCATAGACAAAACAAATCACAGACGAGCCCAAGAATCAGATTGACATTAGATTTATTTTTCACTACCAACTAGCTGCAAGAAGACAATGAAGTAGGATATTCAACATATTGAAGGGAAACAAGTTAGGATCTAGAATTTTATATCCAAATAAACTGTCATTCAAACTTGGAGACATGATAAGATATTCTCTGAATAGAAGGTCTTAGAAGGTTTGCCAAACAAAGATCTGCATTGGAAACTAGGGTGAAGTATTTGTATAAGTGGAGAGAAAAGTCTAGGAGGTGCTATAGGAGATATATGAGGGAACAAGAGATTTCATACCTTGGTAATATTTGTCTTTAAAAATAAGATCAAAGAGAAAGAAAAATATACCGTAATATCTGTGAATTTTAAATCTAGGTATTACCAACATAAGGACTGAAGAGTCTGGAATATTTAAAAGTGTGTTAAACTTCTTTCTTTTGGGGGGTGGAGGAAATGTAAACATCAATATCCCCCCAAAAAAGTGAGACATTAAAATAATGGAAAATGTGAGAGAGAACTAAAATAATACACTGAGACTGTAAAAATAGGTTTTGTTAGATCAGATTCCCCCAAAGCACACTCTGATATGAGAATGGATCTGGACAGAACACGACATTGTCTGCTACAAATGTGCAAATTGATCAATAATGTCAATAAATATAAGTGAAATAAACCTACAGTGAAAACTACATGGATGTGTAAAAGCTGAAAATATAAGAATGGAAAAAAGACACAATTGTATAATGACCCTCTCCAACTCCACTAATACTTATGGTCTTAAACCCTATTCTTATATTATTAGATAAGAAAGGTCACTACATAATGGTAAAAACTTCAGCGCACCAGGTTGCTATCTCAGTTTTAAACATGTATGCACCTGATAAAACAGCTTCAAAATATTTCAAGCTGATAATTCAATAATGTAGAATAGCAGGTTAAATAGTTAAGTTGAAAGGCCAGCATAGTATGCATACAATTTATAAAACATGTTTATAGCAGAATTTCTCCAGGTCCTTAAGGTATTTAAATCATTAAAGCTATTGTAGAGCGGGTAGAATGGTCCCTGGAAAAAATTGTTTCTAGGTCCAAAATAATTGGGTATTAAATTATTTTCTTCATGATATGAAATTATTATATAAATGTAAGCAGTAGAAATTAAGAAGCCCAGATTGTTGCATGGAGAAGGGGTGTGAGGAAAGTGATAATAATCATGACAATTTATAGGGGTTTTCCTGGTGGTGCAGTGGTTAGGAATCCGCCTGGCAATGCAGGGGACACGGGTTTGAGCTCTGGTCCAGAAAGATCCCACATGCCGCGGAGCAACAAAGTCCACGCGCCACAACTACGGAGCCTGTGCTCTAGAGCCCACAAGCCTCAACTACTGAAGCCCGCGTGCCTAGAGCCCACACACCGCAACAAAGAGTAGTCCACGCTCGTGCAACTAGAGAAAGCCCACGCACAGAAACGAAGACCCAATGCAGCCAAAAATAAAATAAAATAAATAAATGTATTTAAAAAATAATCATCATCATGACAGTTTAAAAGGAGAGCCTGGAGTCAGGACTACTCAGGGAATGATACTGGAGCAAACAGATGTGGTTCCAAATTAGAGAGGAAGCCTGAGGTTAGAGGAAGAGATACAACAAGTGTTTTTGATGGAAGAACTGCCAACACGGGTGGCTGATGGCATATTTGGACAAAAAGGAGGGAGAGAGTTCAAGGTCCCATCAAAGCTTTGCACTGACTGACAAAGAGCATGAGAATGCCATTGGCAGAAGCTGCCATCTTGGGAGGCCCTGACTGGTGAGCACTGAGATCCCATGTGATAACTCTGTTCACGCAGCCTCATGGAGATGGTACCAGGAAGACATGTGTTGATTATAAACTATGAATTATTATTCTTTGGACCACCGGAGGGAGGGAGGAAGGAACGAGCATCTCCACAGGGCATGGTGTGCATGGTGGGGCAGATGCCAACATCTTTGATAGGGTTGTGAGTGGCATAGGACAGGAGCACCTGCTGTCAGCAGGGGACAGGACAGTTGCTTTGCATGTATAGGTGGAGAATTGGGAAAAAGAGAATAACTGGGGCATGGATTCCAGGAGACTGGTTTTATAAGGCTTAAACATTTTCTCCAATCTTAAATATCCCAATAGGGAAAAAAAAGTAAGCATAAAGTTTATATAATGTAAAATGTGAGGGTTGTGCCAGTGGAAAAGGTCTTGAGGAAGTCAGTGAAGCTTAACGTATTGTCCACATTAGTTTTGGGGACTGAAATCCTATAGTATTGAAAGTTAATTTATATTACTAAGACCTGGGATGTTTTGTATTATGTGGAATGTCACTTTAACCATGGTCTAGAATCAGATCTGAGTCCCCAGCACGTATTTTAGGAAGTAGCAGGTGAAGCCATTGAGTTTGGCACATTGCTGAAAACTGTGCCCGGGAAATAAACCCTGACATCACCCAGCCATCTTAGCTTACTAAGAATGCATCACACTTCCTTGATCCACTGCCAAAGAACACAGCCAACCTCTGGCACAGAAACCAGGAGAGAAGGCTGGGTGTCTAATGTTCTCTCCACCCTCAGAAATAATCCCAAAATAATTCCACTGGACCCAGCGTGAAGCAGCTCACAAAGCAGACAGGACCAGCCTGCAGGAAGGGTGTGTCTGCTGGCACTTTCTCTGAGCTGTTTTCTCAGGCCTGGCTGTGGTGGCTGGTATTGATGATTATGCTTTTTCTTAGATGAGGAACAGGTTACAGCAGCCTGGCCACTGGAGGATTTTTAAATAGAGGTTAAGAGATTAGTGATATATTATGACTCTCACACTAAAATCTGTAGTGGAATTGCTGGAAACGGAAACCACGCTCCAGTGCCCCATATCCTGAGTGATACAGTGTCCAGTGACTTGTGAAGGTCAGGTCAGCACAGAGCACACAGTGTGTCTAAATCAGTGACAGTGTCAAACAGCACTTGGAATCAGTAGATCTCAGAGAAGGGAACCGAATCAAGGCAATAAGACTGCCCTCAAAGGCATCACTGCCCCGAGGGGCATCACAGTGATGGCTCGGCAGGGTCACCCTTGCCTGAGGACCTCATTGTAGACGCCATGCCCACCAGTGGCAGCTTCTGTAGCACAGAGCAACTGGAGTTCTTTCTGATCAGAATCCTGAAAGTCATCCTGGTGTCTGCTCTGGAGTCAGCAGATGAGTCTATCAGGGCATGTTAGAAGATGTTGATGTAATTAAAGAAACTTATTTTAGAAACTCTAAGAAAGCAGTTAGCTAAGTTTTGTTTTATTTTGTTTTGTTTTTAAGAAGATGTTGGGGGTAGGAATTTAGTAATTTATTTATTTACTTTTGCTGTGTTGGGTCTTCGTTTCTGTGTGAGGGCTTTCTCTAGTTGTGGCAAGCGGGGACCACTCTTCATCGCGGTGCACGGGCCTCTGACTATCGCGGCCTCTCTTGTTACGGAGCACAGGCTCCAGATGCACAGGCTCAGTAGTTGTGGCTCACGGGCCTAGCTGCTCCGCAGCATATGGGATCCTCCCAGACCAGGGCTCGAACCCGTGTCCCCTGCATTAGCAGGCAGATTCTCAACCACTGCGCCACCAGGAAAGCCCAGTTAGCTAAGTTTAACATCTACCTGAGTACACAAAATTCCCCAGTAACATGCACCTTCTCAGAGCACTTATTGAAAAGAACTGTCCAGGATATGACTTGAACATGTATAATAAATGGAAGAGTAAAGAGAAAAGATGTGCTCAAAGAAAACAAAATAGACTTTGGAACAAAATTCTTTATCCTCAATGAGGATTATCAGGAAAATTTTAGGTTGGAAAGGGTAGATTTATGTGGGTATGTGTTTAGACTGTGTCATGTAATATTTAGTTATCAGAACATTTTTTATATTCTTATTTTTAGAAAAATACATTTTGAAGCATAAGTGTTAAAAATGCCACAAACCTTGAAATAATCGTCCAATTTTAGGACAAATTGTGTAAATGTTATAAATGATTATCGTTAATTTTTGGATGTTTATTATAAAAATAATTTATCTGATTAGAAAAGCAGTAAAGGCTTATATTATTATGCTTTTCTGATTATAAAAGTAAAACAGGGGGCTTCCCTGGTGGCGCAGTGGTTGAGAACCTGCCTGCCAATGCAGGGGACATGGGTTTGAGCCCTGGTCTGGGAAGATCCCACATGCCGCGGAGCAACTAGGCCCGTGAGCCACAACTACTGACCCTGCGTGTCTGGAGCTTGTGCTCTGCAACAATAGAGGCGGCGACAGTGAGAGGCCTGCGCACCGCGATGAAGAGAAGTAAGAAAATATCTTCAAAGAGATCTACTTCCCTAATATAGAGAAAATAATGTATTTGAGCATTCACACATTCAACAAGTATTTATTGATCCTCTACTGTGTGCTAGATACACTCTTAGATGCTGGGATACAAACTTTAAAATACACCGTTCTCATCTTTCAGAAGTGTGCATCCTACAGAGGATACAGGCTGGAACTGGCCATGCTGTGATAGCAGAGAGGAAGATCAGAAGAGCGAGAGGTGAGAGAAGCTTCTTGGGACAGAGAGAATTTGAAACAAGTTACAATGAAGTGGCATGATAGGGAGGAGACAGCCCCATCAGGCAGAGGGAACAGCATGTGAAAAGGCGTGGAGGTGCAAGAGAATCTGGCGAGTCCAAGCAGTCATTTTCTCTGGCTGGAAGAGGGACACTAGCATTTGATGAGGCTGGAGAAGTGAATCAGAGAGCAAGCTTGTGAAGGGCATTGTGTGCTCAAGAGCATGAACCTGATTTCAGATGCAAAGGGAACTTTCTAACAGATGACTCAGATGACATAGCCATCCTCCAACATAGAAAACATAGGTTTGCTCTAGGCTTTGTTCCTAATCCCATTGACTAATCTGGGTTTTGTAATATGTGAGCTGCGGTAGCCTCTGTGTCCAACCCAATTCAAGGCAGTACCATTGCACCCTACAGTTAGCATCTTTCCACCAAAAGAAACCTTAACACAGAAAACAAGCCAGAAAAACACAATGTCTCAATGTTCAGCCTCAGGCTGAACATCCAAGGAACCATACCTGTCCCACCTGAAGAGAAGACGATGATGGGAGAGATATCATTAATAGGAAATGGGACTACTCAGAGTTAAAAAAATAAGATGATAATGAACTAGTACTGGGACAGAAATTCCTGGATTCTTTCCAAATCTTAATCACTCTTTAATCTGTTTAAACTATCTCCCGAATGATAGGTCAATTTTGTGGCTAAATAATAACAGCTGATGTTTACTGAGCATTTTTCTGCGTGCCAGGTGCTGGCCAAGTTTCCATGAGATACTCATGCCTGAGCAAATGCTTGCCCCATTGTAACTCTACAAAAGATGGTAAAGGGGCTCAGTGCAAGAGTAAGAACAGTTTATTCTATTAATGTGGGGAGGTTTAGGAAAATTAGGAGATGAAAGTGATCCCAGTGAAATGACACCTGCAGGGGATGGTGTGAATCTAATTTTGTCTATGTATGAAAGGCACATCAAAGAACAAATTTGTTTATCTCTGGGAGGTGGGAGACAAGCAATGTTTATCCCTTCTTTAGATCTTTCTTCTAGGATGAAAACAAATGATTTTTATCATAAAATTGTTACTTTTATAAGAGGACAATTTTATCTGGCTGAATTGGAGCCCAGAACTATAAATGAAAAAAAATCTCCGTTATTTCTCTAACTGCCCCTTAAACTATTGAACTCTAGGTATTTATTTGTATCCATTGCTATGCACGAGAGTTTTTGTTCTATTAGAGGGGAGTTCTTGGTTGAGTCAGTGGACAGAGGCTGGATTTGAGTTTTTGCAGCAGGAGGAGGGACACAAGAAGTGGACAGAGCAACTTTCCATGGAAGACTCAGTAGAGATGAGAGGTCAGAAGTGGACAGAACTACCAAAGGAAAACTTTGGTTGGGTCTGCCATAGGGAGAACTGTTTATGGGCCTGAGAGACTGTAGGTGGCACAACAGTGGGAGGAACCCACTCTCCCCTCTACAAAAGCCAAGTGATTGTCTGGCATCAGAGCATCCTGGGACCACAGGCTTGGTGTGGGCATTGTCGGATGATAGGCAAGGCTGGGGTGAGAAGGTCAGAGTGAGGCCCCTTTGGGCAGGTGTCTGGACAAGTGGGAGCTGCAGCTGAAGACCAGGGCAGGTACAGCTCCTGTGGGGGTGAGAATGAGGTTCCTCTCAGGACCCAGAATAACAGGGCAAACCTTGAGGCCAACTCATTTCAAGCCCTCAAGGGTGGCCTTGTTTTGTGATCAAAGGCTGATGGAGGCTCAGTGAGAGGTTATGTTACTAACACCTGAAAGATGATGCATTTATGACTGAGCAAGGAATTCTACAACCATTGGAATTCAGCCTAAAGCTTGGCACAGTTTTTAGTTTGTTATATGGTCCTGCTAAGTACCACAGCTGGCAAAGCAGCTGGTGGTTGCTGGGGTCCTTGTGAGGGAAATTGGCAGATGGGCCAACTGCCTGGCCGGCCCAAGATGACTTAAGGAGAGGCAGGCTTGCAGCATCAGGAAAACACCTCCCTGTTAAAGACAAGGTCATGACCATTTGCTACAGCCCATTCAAACCAAGGGCAGGTGCATTAAAGTGAAGCAAAAATTGATTGAAACGTTTGTCACGTGAATAAGAACTTCCTGATGTGACTGGGGAAGCCTGACTGTGCTTGAATGCAGATCAGGCCAGAGGTCAACGTGATGCCCACGGTTTTGGTGAGACATCTGAAGACCTGTCATCTTGATGTGGGCATAGGTGGCTTCCTCAGGACAGGTGCTAAAGTCAATGACCAAATCAACAAAAAGACTGCTCTCCTGAGAAAGAGTTTATTTACTGAGAGAGTACTATTTTCAGATCCCCCTTCCCCAGGACAGAATTTATAAAATTTCAGAAGGAACATGTTCAACCAACGTTTTAACAACTAAATGGATTCAGTAGCCATTACACTATTTCTAGACCCAGGAAAGGACTGCATTTAAAACAATCTTTGTATCCTGTTTCAGGGTTTGTTGGCGTGATATGCAGATGAAATATAGCTGCTGATAAAAAAAAAGAGAGAGATTTACTGTTCAATCAATGCAGGTAGACGTCACGTTGGCCTGACAACACTAGGCTCCTCCCACAGATGTGGTGACCTGGAGCCCAGATGTGCGGACCACCCTGGGGTGGTCTCCAGCGTGCTCCCAATTGTATTCTTCACACCAGTGGCCCCTGGATCGCCCCAGGGTAGATCCTGTCAAATAACACTGACCGCAGCATTAGAAACCTCCTCAGACATTCACAGTGGGCCCTGAGAAGTCCTCAGGTTAAGAAGTGTTTTTAAATCTTATTTAGCCAGAAATGCTCAGAGTTTCTGTTTTTGTTTTTCCCCTGGAAACACCTCATAGCAAGGAACACTCCACTTTCTGGTAGGGACTTAAGAATCCCTTTCCCATTGTTTTCTGAGACACACTGTCATTTCCCTCTGGAACTAAACACAGAGTGTAAGTATTTCTCTTTCTGTCTTTTTGATGTGATTATTCGTCCTCCAGGACACAGACCAGGGCTAACCGATCGTCATGTTATTGCAGCATCTCATCCAGGGCTTAGCCAACAACTGTCACAGCAGGAAGCCACCTCTTCGAGGTCTAGTGTCCACCTGGCTGGGGGGATGGGTTTGGCCAAGGAGACGGGACTTGGCCTTTGACTTTCTGCGGATGAGGACAGGCCTTTCCAGCTGCTAAATTGTAAGGTCTATGACAAAAATAGCTACTACACGATTTCCTGATAGCTATGCTGTTTGAGGGGTTCATATGGGAGGATGGGACACCTCGGTCCTGCGAACCCCCTTCCACTGGGACAGAGTTATGCATCAAGCATGGAGAATTGGGCTTCCTCTGGGCCCTGTGTTTCAGGGTTCAGTCTCCTGTTGTTGGTGGACAGGAATTGCGCTGGAAGGCAGCTCCTGGGGAAGGAGGCAGCCTACACATCACTCTGTCTTTAATCCGCTAGACAAATTGAAAAAAATGAAGAAAAAGAAGAAAATTCATTCACCTTTTTCTAAAGTTTATGAATCTTCAATTGATTCAATTAATCTTCAATTAATCTTAATTTTATTATAAACTATTTTGGAATTTCATGAAATTTTTATTTTAAACTGAATTTTTAAAAATTTTGAAATAACTGTAGAATCACAGGAAACTGCAAAAAATAGTACAGAGAGGTCCTCTCACCCAGTTTCACCCAGTGGTAAGATCTTGTGTGAATAGACACAATATCACAATCAGGATAAGATGATGATGTTTCCTGCCTCATTTCTGAGGTGGGTAATTTGTATCTCTTCTCTCTTTATTTCTGTCAGTTTTGCCAGAAGTATGTCATCATTGAAGTGTTCAAAGAACAAACTTTTTGTTGGATTGATTTTCTCTATTGCTTTTCTGTTTTCAATTCCATTGATTTCTGCTCTATTTCTTTTTTCCTGCTTGCTTTAGGTTTATTTTGTTTTTCATTTTCTAATTTCTTGAGGTGGGAACTTATTATTATTGATTTGAGAACTTTTTTTCTTAGTTCACTTAGTGCCATAAATTTCCCTCGGCAACACCTTAGCTGCATCCCACAAATTGTGATGTTGTGTTTTTATTTTAATTCAGCCCTATGTACTTTAAAGATTTCCTCTGTGTCTTCCATTTCCATCCATGGATTATTTAGAAGTGCATTGTTTAATTTCCAAGTTTGGGGAGATTTTTCTCATATCTTTCTGTTTATTGACTTCTAGTTTGATTTCTTTATGGTCAGAGAATATACTCTACATGATTTTGATTCTTTTAAGTTTGTTGAGGTTTGTTTCATGATCCAGGATATATCGATACATTCACCCCTCCATATTCACAGGCTCTGCATCTGCAAATTCAACCAACCATGGATCAAAAATATGAGATAAAAAGAAAAAAATTCCAGAAAGTTCCAAAAAGTAAAACTTGAATTTGCCATGTTGGCTGACAACCATTCACATAGCATTTACATTTTATTGGGTATTATAAGTAATCTAGAGATGATTTAAATTATATGGGAGACTGCTGTAGGTTATATGCAAATGCTTCACAATTTTATATAAGAGACTTGAGCCTCCTTGGATACTGGTATCTGTTGTTTGGGGGCGGGGCATCCGGAACCAATCCCCCATTTATAGCAAGGAGCAACTATAGTCTACCTTGATGAATGTTCCACCATAAGTTGAAAATATCACAAGTTGAAAATGCATTTAATACATCTAATCTGCTGAACATTATACCTTGTCCTAGCCCAGCTTAAATGTGCTCAGAACACTCACATTAGCTTACAGTTGGGTAAAATCATCCAACACAAATCCTATTGTAAAGTGCTGAATATCTCATGTAATTTATTGAATACTGTACCGAAAGTAAAAACCAGAATTATTATTAAGTATAGGTTGTTTATTCTCATGATTGCATGGCTGACTGGGAGGTGTGGCTCACTGCCACGGCCCAGCATCGTGGGAGAGTATTGTACTGCACGTCACTAGCCCCGGAAAAGGTCAATATTCAAAATGCAAAGTACAGTTTCTACCAAATGTGTATAGCTTCTGCACCATGGTAAAGTCAAAAAATTGTAAGTCAAAACATTGTAAGTCAGGGACCATCTGTATCCTATCCATATTGACTGTTATGTTGTTATTGATCATTATGTTCTATAGATATCTATTAGGTCCCATTGGCTGATGGTGTTGTTCATTTCTTCTATATTCTTAATAATTTTCTGTCTGGTAGTTCTATTATTAATGTTACAACCTTTGGTGTTGTTTCCTCATTACAACTGCTCTTGATATTCCACTTAACTTGATTTTACCACATACACATTTTGTGTAGGGCTAGAGCTGCATACTAGAATTATCTGGGAGCTTTAAAAATGCTGATGCCGGGCTTCCCTGGTGGCACAGTGGTTGAGAGTCTGCCTGCCATTGCAGGGGACACGGGTTCGTGCCCCGGTCCCTGAAGATCCCACATGCCGCAGAGCGGCTGGGCCCGTGAGCCATGGCCGCTGAGCCTGCGCGTCTGGAGCCTGTGCTCAGCAACGGGAGAGACCACAACAGTGAGAGGCCCACGTACCGCAAGAAAAAAAAATGCTGATGCCTGGGTCACATTCCAGACTGATTAATCAGAATCTCTAAGGGTGAGTCCTGGGCATCAAGCTTTTTAAAAAGCTCCCCAGGTGACTCTATTGTGCAGCTATCGTTGAGGACTGCTTGATAAAGCAGCAGTGTCCACAATGTGATGCAACTCACACCTCCCAGGTAACCCACCTGGGTAGAGACGCAATGTCAAATGTAGTGTCTGGAGTAGCCCAGTGAGCTGAGATGGTGGATATGGTCTGTTACTGCAGTGTCCAATGTAGTAGCATGAGCCACTTGTAGCTACTGAGCAGTTGAAATGTGGCGAGTGAGACTGAAGAACTGAAGTTTTAATTTTATTTTAAGCAGCTTAAATTTAAATAGTCACATGTGGCTAGGGGCTACCATATTAGACAGGCAGCTCTGGATTCATAAGACATTTTCTGTCTTATTTTACCAGAAAAATAAATGTGTTTTTGCCTCAAATTTCCAGTGATAAATGATTCTAAGTGGAAATCTTCTCAGTTAAAAGGTATTTTTTTCATACTGAATAGTACTTTATCAGCAAAACACATGAATTAAAGTTATTTCTCTCTGTGAAGTAAAACCTTAGGAAACAGTTCAAAGCACCTCTTTGATGGCAAAATTGTACTGATGGAAAATATTTGTAAATGATGCTGCTAACGAACAACACTTGTATCAGAAAATAAACTTACATTTTCTTTCATGTACTTAGGTGTTATCTGTGGCTTTTAAAGCAGACTCCCAATACCCCAGTGGGTACTATTAATCTCTCCATTTAGTAAGGCTTTTAGTTACCAGGAGCACAATTATAACAGTAAAAACATTCAAATCCAAATGTGTTGGATCCAAAGAATGCTTGCAATTACACTGCAAGCAGTAGTCAAGGTGCTGTGGTAAAATGCATGCATCTGGGCTTTTCAGTGCTTGCAGCATGATGGATGTGTTTATAAAGCGAACCAGCCCATGAATTCTTCACCAGGGAGTAATTCCTCAGACAGTGACTTACCATGGCTAGGTTGGGCAATAATGGCTTGAGGATAAGTCTGAAATGTAGATATTTTACACACCAAATATAAGACAACAGGAAAACAACCTATTTTTAATTTTGAAGCATTTACTCATACTCTGGTTATATTTATTTTTTTTAATGTTTTGATTGGGTTGTTTGTGTTTTTAATATTGAGCTGCATGAGCTGTTTATATATTTTGGAGATTAATCATTTGTCCACTGATTTGTTTGCAAATATTTTCTCCCATTCTGAGGGTTGTCTTTTCATCTTGTTTGTAGTTTCCTTTGCTTTGCAAAAGCTTTAAGTTTCGTTAGGTCCCATTTGTTTATTTTTGTTTTTATTTCCATTACTCTAGGAGGTGGATCAAAAAAGATCTTGCTGTGGTTTATGTCAGAGTGTTCTTCCTATGTTTTCCTCTAAGAGTTTTAGAGTTTCCAGTCTTACATTTAGGTCTCTAATCCACTTTGAGTTTATTTTTGTGTATGGTGTTAGGGAGTGTTCTAATTTCATTCTTTTACATGTAGCTGTCCAGTTTTCCCAGCACCACTTACTGAAGAGACTGTCTTTTCTCCATTGTATATTCTTGTCTCCTTTATCAAAAATAAAGTGACCATATGTGCGTGGGTTTATCTCTGGGCTTTCTATCCTGTTCCATTGATCTATATTTCTGTTTTTGTACCTGTACCATATTGTCTTGATTACTCTAGCTTTGTAGTATAGTCTGAAGTCAGGGAGCCTGATTCCTCCAGCTCTGTTTTTTTCCCTCAAGACTGCTTTGGCTATTCAGTGTCTTTTGTGTCTCCATAAACATTTTAAGAGCTTTTGTTCTAGTTCTGTAAAAAATGCCATTGGTAATTTGGTAGGGATTGCATTGAACCTGTAGATTGCTTTGAGTAGTATAGTCAGTTTCACAATATTGATTCTTCCAATCCAAGAACATGGTATATCTCTCCATCTGTTTGTATCATCTTTAATTTCTTTCATCAGTGTCTTATAGTTTTCTGTATACAGGTCTTTTGTCTCCCTAGGTAGGTTTATTCCTAGGTATTTTATTCTTTGTGTTCCAATGGTAAATGAGAGTGTTTCCTTAATTTCTCTTTCAGATTTTTCATCATTAGTGTATAGGAATGCAAGAGACTTCTGTGCATTAATTTTGCATCCTGCAACTTTACCAAATTCATTGATTAGCTCTAGTAATTTTCAGGTGGCATCTTTAGGATTCTCTATGTATAGTATCATGTCATCTGCAAACAGTGACAGTTTTACTTCTTCTTTTCCCATTTGTATTCTTTTTATTTCTTTTTCTTCTCTGATAGCTGTGGCTAGGACTTCCAAAACTATGTTGAATAATAGTGGCGAGAGTGGACATCCCTGTCTTGTTCCTGATCTTAGAGGGAATGCTTTTCACCATTAATCTCTGGTTATTTTTAAATGCTAATTTTTTAGTGATGGAATAAAACTAGAAAGAGAAGGAGTGCTGTCATAATTTCATCAAGAAAAAGGACACAGGGACTACCCTGGTGGCACAGTGGTTAAAAATCCGCCTGCCAGTGCAGGAGACATGGGTTCAAGCCCTGCTCAGGGAAGATCCCACATGCTGCGGAGAAAATAAGCCCACGTGCCACAACTACTGAAGCCCGTGTGTCTAGAGCCCATTCTCCACAACAAGAGAACCTCAACGAAGAATAGTCCCCACTCGCTGCAACTAGAGAAAGCCCAAGCACAACAACGAAGACCCAATACAGCCAAAAAAAAAAAAAAAAGGACTACAAGTGTTCAGTTATGCAAAATAAATAAGTTCTGGCGATCCACTAAATAGCATGGTGCCTATAGCTAGCAATAGCATGTGTACACTTAAACTCTGCTAGGAGAGTAGATCTTATGTTAAGTGTTGTTACCACAAAAACTTATAATAATATTAAAGGCATGGGAAGAAACATTGGGAAGTGATGGATATGTTTATGGCCTTGACTGTGGTGATGGTTTCACAGGTGTGCCCTTATCCCCAAGGTCATCCAGTTGTATACAGTAAATATGTATAGCTTTTTGTATGTCAATTATACTTCAATAAAGTGGTTTAAAGACAAAATAAAATAAAATTCAGAAAAGGGCTATAACTAAAATTATTGCTTTGATTCTTCCTTCTAAAAACATTTCTGAGAAACAGAAATTATAAAATATAGTATAGCCTGTCAGTGTGAGAATTGGACATAATTTTTCCATATTTTGTCTTTTAATAGAAAACCAAAAACAGTGCGTATAAACTTGGCAGAAAATGTTGAAAAAAGATTCTAGATGGAAAGATTATGAATTCTTTCTTTCCACAGCTGCTTTCAGCTCTAGGAACTGAGAGCTGTAATTTTCACTCAGGCCTATCTAAGTCCTGAGAAAACTATAACCAATCCTAAGTCTGTATAAAGAGGCTCTTCACTAGTTGGTTAAATATGAAATCAGTCTGCAATCAAAAAAGTCTGATATATGCATTGAGAGGAATGCCCAGACAAGTGGGGAGAGAAGTCCTCTGTGCACTAGCCAAGTCCTAGTTTTCCTCCATTCCAGTGGAACTTACCTGGTTCTCTCCAGCTCCCACCTCTCCTCCCACAGCGGCAGTTGCACTTTTCTCTGCTCCTAAAGGTGCAGAAATCCAGCTCCAGACTCTGAACTGGCCATAGAGTCCTGGTGCCGGGCTGATGGCATGGAGGAGCTGGACAGAACCATGGAAGAGCTCATATGATTTATGATAACAAGCTAGATAACAGGGTGAAAAGTATTTTTTAGCATCTTTATTGGAGTATAATTGCTTTAAAATGGTGTGTTAGTGTCTGCTGTATAACAAAGTGAATCAGCTATACATAAACATATATCCCCATATCTCCTCCCTCTTGTATCTCCCTCCAACCCTCCCTATCCCACCCCTCTAGGTGGACACAAAGCACTGAGCTGATCTCCCTGTGCTATGTGGCTGCTTCCCACTAGCTATCTATTTTACATTTGGTAGTGTATATATGTCCATGCCACTCTCTCACTTCATCCTTTCCCCCTCCCCGTGTCCTCAAGTCGATTCTCTACATCTGCGTCTTTATTGCTGTCCTGCCCTCAAACAGATGGAGAGATATACCATGTTCTTAGATTGGAAGAATCAACATTGTGAAAATGATTATACTACCCAAAGCAATCTACAGATTCAATGCAATCCCTATCAAACCACCAATGACATTTTTCACAGAAATAGAACAAAAACTTTCACAATTTGTATGGAAACACAAGACCCCGAATAGCCAAGGCAACCTTGAGAAAGAAAAATGGAGCTGGAGGACTCAATCTCCCTGACTTCAGACTATACACAACGCTACAGTAATCAAGACAGTATAGTACTGGCACAAAAACAGAAATATAGATCAAAGGAACAGGATAGAAAGCCCAGAGATAAACCCATGCACCTATGGTCACCTTATCTTTGATAAAGGAGGCAAGAATATACAATGGAGAAAAGACAGCCTCTTCAATAAGTGGTGCTGGGAAAACTGGACAGCTACATGTAAAGGAATGAAATTAGAACATTCCCTAACACCATACACAAAACTAAACTCAAAATGGATTAGAGACCTAAATGTAAGGCCAGACACTATAAAACTCTTAGAGGAAAACATAGCAAGAACATTTTATGACATAAATCACAGCAAGATCCTTTTTGACCCACCTCCTAGAGTAATGGAAATAAAAACAAAAATAAACAAATGCGACCTAATGTAACTTCAAAGCTTTTGCACAGCAAAGGAAACCATAAACAAGACGAAAAGACAACCCTTAGAATGGGAGAAAATATTTGCAAATGAAGCAACTGACAAAGGATTAATCTCCAAAATATACAAGCAGCTCATACAGCTCAATATCAAAAAAACAAACATCCCAATCCAAAAATGGGCAGAAGACCTAAATAGACATTTCTCCAAAGAAGATATACAGATTGGCAACAAACACATGAAAGGATGCTCAACATCACTAATCATTAGAGAATTGCAAATCAAAACTACAATGAGGTATCACCTCACACCAGTCAGAATGGCCATCATCAAAAACTCTACAAATAAATGCTGGAGAGTGTGTGGAGAAAAGGGAAACCTCTTGCACTGTTGGTGGGAATGTAAATTGATACAGCCACTATGGAGAACAGTATGGAGGTTCCTTAAAAAACTAAAAATAGAACTACCATACGACCTAGCAATCCCACTATTGGTCATATACCCTGAGAAAACCAGAATTCAAAAAGAGTCATGTGCCACAATGTTCATTGAAGCTCTGTTTACAGTAGCCTTGACAGGAAGCAACCTAAGTGTCCATCGACAGATGAATGGATAAAGAAGATGTGGCACATATATACAATGGAATACTACTCAGCCATAAAAGGAAACAAAACTCAGTTATTTGTAGTGAGGTGGATGGACCGTCATACAGAGTGAAGTAAGTCAGAAAGAGAAAAACAAATACCATATGTTAACACATATATATGGAATCTAAAAAAAAAAATCGTTCTGAGAAGTATTTCTAAGTGAATAGTTGTATGGTATTTTCATCCCGTTGTTTCAAAGCTTTTAAAACATATGCTCTTCTGTCTTCAATTACCCTAAATCTGTAGCTCCAGCCCACATCCCTCTCTTAAGCTCCTGATACATATTTACAACTTGCGTTCATGCTTCAAAGCCTGCTCAACACATCCAAACCCCGATTCATGACACTTCCCATTCAAACCTATTCTTGTCCTTAATTCCCAGTGTTGATTACTGACTCCATCATCTATCCTGCGACTCAAACTGGGGATCTTAGAATCATTTATGACTTTTGTTTCTTTTACATTCTCCTCAAATTCATTAGATATTGGGAGTTGCCCAGGGGTTTTTATTTTTAACTAGCCCCTCAGGGGATCCTCCCACAGAGTTTGGTGGCCTTCCTTGAGAAACGCTTCCTGCTCCCGGGAGAGGAAACATCCATTCTGCATTCTTTTTATTTTTACTGACTCATTCCTTGGTCTGTAAGTATGCTCAAGTTTTCCCCACTAAAAAGAGAATCCTTGCTCAAACGTTTTGCTTTTATAGCCAAAATCTATTGAAAAAATAAGCCCATGTTGTTTGTCTCTTCAGTTCTCATTCACTCTTCAGTTCTCTGCAATCCAGTGTCTGTTCCCACCACGTCACATATACTCTTGATACGCTTAAAACAAAATCTGCCAACCAACCCAAACACAAACCCCCTAATGAAGCCCCCAGAGCCCTGCATGACTCAGCCTGCCACCTCCCCTCATGCAGCTCTGTCCCATTTCCCATCATTTGCTGCCCTACAGCCCTGGGCTTTCTTATAGTTTCTTGATGTGCAGAGCTCTTTCCTGCCTCAGGGCCTTTGCACTGCTGCTGTCTGGACTATGATGCCCTCTCCCTGCTTCTTCCTCCCAGCTTGTCACTTGGATATCAGAGTGAGGCCTTGCCTGACCATCTGATTTAAAGTAAGGTTCCCTTTAATTCTCCTTTTTTTCAGCTCAGCTCCTGTTCTTTTCCTTGAGAGTGCATTTCCTAGTTTATATATATTTTACTTGTTTATCTATACTGTCTGTTTCTAGACTATGAACTTCAAAAGGGTAGGGGTTACATTAGTGTTGGTTATCACTGTACCTTGCCCGGTTCCTAGAACACAGTAGTTGCCTTACTTGTAGAAAGAGCAAATGAATTAAGCTGTTTTCTCAGAGGCCACCAAGGACCCCATCATTTCCAGGTTCTGTGCCTGGATGCATAAGTGAGCTAGCAGAAAATCCATGACTCAGCAACACCCCCACCTTCTCAACCCCCCACCCCCGCCCAGCTGGAAAAGCCTTTGGGAGTTTTGTTTTTAATGATTTCACTCTAAAAAAAAAAAAAAAATCCCAAAGTCTGGTTTCTTCCTCTGTACAGAAAGATGGTACTGCTGACGCTACTCTGTGATTACAGGATAACCTTAATAAATCTTTTGAAATCTTGGTTTGCTTGTTTTTGCAGAATGAATGAATGAATGAAACCAAGGGAGCACTGCAGCACCCACCAGGTGCCATCCTCCCATGTGGAGCTGTGATTCCCATGGTCCCCTTAGAAGTGAAGAGTTGTTGGATTCGAGGGCTTTGATGCTCAGCATCCCTGCATGTGCCACCCTGGCTCCCAAGTGCAGTGCCTACAATGTTCTCATTTTTGCTGCATTTACTTTTCCTTCTTTGGGGATGTAAATCTGCTAGCAATACAAATAGCCAACCAGGTAATAACATATGCAATGTACATTATCAGTGTTCCTAACAATGTTAAATGTTGATGGGACTTAACTGCTATTTTGAAGGGAGCCCTTAAAAACCTTTTTTTTTTTTAAAAAAAAGCTGAGCCTACCTGGATCCCTAAAGTGTATGCACACACACATCCTACAACAAAAACTTTAATAGATCATTAGAACTGCCCTTCAAGATGCTTTCTTAGCAGATGAGACACTCTGGGTGAGACTGGACACTTTGTTGTTTCCTTTATTATTCAGGAATGTTTTGAAATGTAATACAAATAAAACAGAAATAAGACATATAATTATTCAAAAGAGGAAAGTAAATGACCACTATTGCTAAATAACAGGGCTGGAAAACCCATAAGAATCACTTGCCTAGAACTAGTTTAGTAGAGTGGCTGGATGTGAAATAAAACAAATATTAAAAATCATTATAACATGGCTTACTTACTATATGCTTATAGATATCATTCTATTATGCTGAACAGATAGAGGAGCTCAAAGCTTACACAAGTCAATTCCTTGTAAGTCTTTGATATTTCTTGCAATTTCCAGTATCACTGGCAACTTAATCCAGGCCCTTCGTATATTTTATCTGAATTATTGGAAGTGAACTATTCCCATTACTAAGACTTAATAGCTGATCAAATGAGGACAAAGGATCATTCATAAATATACTTAACATCATTGCTCTGTATTAGGCCCTGTGCTAGATGCCTGGACTGGAGTGACAAAGACCCAGTGCTACCCCAGGGACATACAGCGGAAGGTGTGCCGAAACTCCCAGATTTGTTGATGGGAACAGAAGTAGGATTCACAGAATAAGAAAGAGTTTTGGGGAAAGGTAGTGAGTTCAGACTTGGACACCAAGGACTTGCATTTCCAAAGAGCAATCCAGAGGGTGATGCCCAATAAACAACTGGGAACAAGGGACTGGATCAGAGACAGAGGCCAGAGTCTGAGATGGACTCCAGAGCCAGGCCCAAAGCCGTCACTGAAGTTCTGTTAGTTGGTGCTAGTTCCCTAAGGAAATTCACACAGAAAAGGGGGAAATTCCTGAGAACAGAACTTGAATAGAGCTTATGAGTTGGGGGCTTCAGGAAGAAATAAAACAGTGGAGAAGAAGCCAAGGTCATTAGAAAAGTTGTGAGGGCCAATAAAGTGCCCAGGAAACAGGGCCAGGGCGAGTTCCATGAAGGCTTGGGCACAAGGACACATCAGTAGCAGGTAAGGCAGCAAGTCCAGAGAATGGCTTTGATGTTGTGATGAGAGATGCTGGAGACAGTTGTTCATCAGAGGGAGGAGGGGAAAAGTCTCTGCCAAGGGCTAAGGAGTCAAGGCTCGAAGGGTGGAGGCTGCAAGAGCTCTGGTCTGGGCGATGTTGGTGGTGGATAGAAGGGAGGATGTGGGAGTAAGTGAGACTGATGATGCTGGGAGATGATGGGTGATTCTCCACATGGAGGCTGGACTGCAGTAGAAAGCAAGGAGAAAGATTGGTAGAGATAAGAAGACATGAGATGAGATAGAGAGAAGAGAAAAGAGAGAAGGCTTTCCTTGGGTGTCCTCGATCACTTTACAAAATTGGGAGGACAGGTAATTTGATAGAAGTGGAAGGGGCAGAGGTGTCGCTGAGGGTATTGAAGGCAGTGACACATGCTTGGAGCAGTCACTTTAGACAATGCACAAAAAAGTTAAGAAAAGATGAACAAAGCTGTGCAGTTCCTCTGAGGGCCAAATTATAGTCAGCACACATTCCGAGAATCAAAACAGCAGAGCTCTGTGACTTCCTCCAGAAATTCTTGGACAAGAAATGGATGGTAGGCTGGAAGAGCAGCAATTGTAGGATCCAAAGAGTCTAGTGATTTAAAATGACCTAGGCTGGGGAGATAAGTGGTGGCAGAAAGGGCAAGAAAAACCAGGGGGGAACAAGAAAGGTTTTAAGGACAGGAGACTAGGAGACTAAGACCTCTATATCCTTGGAAGGAGATATGCCATTTCAAGGGCCAGTGATGCTTCCCCTTCCCCCTCATCTGCTTGTCCCTTCCTCCTCACAGGTGCTGGTGGCGAGCAGGTTGTAGCCAGAATCAGCCTAGAGAAGCGCATATTCCTGGTGGTGTTTTCCCTGGGATGCCTGCGTCTCCCTTGCCTTATATCAATGTCTGTACTGCAGGAGAGGTTACTGCCCTAATTAAGGGGCAGGGATTGAATAAACTATATCCATAATGGCTGTCAATATTAATAAACTACCAAATGCATAAAGGCAATTAATAACAATCCTATCCCGCTGGGGATACAGTCTTGCACCATAGTTACATATACACCAAGTCACTGATCTAACCTGTTAGACTTATGGAGAATTTAAGTGGCCTGAGGGGAAACCTGTGCCTTCTGCTTGTCCTGAAAATACAGACGGTTATAATTAATCATAAAGATGTAGCTGAACAAACAGTGTTGGTCCTTCTGTTGTTTCCTGTCGCCAAGAAAGGAGCCAGCAGCCCTGAAAGACCTGTAAAAGCAACTCTGTTGCCTGGTGCAGCTTTGTCTTTAAATCCTATTCTCAACCCTGCCTCCCTGCTGTCTTGGCTTTCCTCTCTCTGTTCTTTCCCCCTCTTTTGGCTTTCCCAATTTGGGCTTAGTCAGTGCTGTGGTGGTAATACCGCAGCTCTTAAGGAGCCAACTCATGCTGACTCAGAACCAAAGGGCCAGATCAGCACTGTACCTAGAACTGAGGACAGAAAAGGGACCAAACCCTTGGGCCAGGCCTGCTTCCTAGAGTGCTTCTCTTTGTTCAATCTCCTACAGATGCCTGAGTGGAGAGGTCAGGGACAATTAGATAGGTGTGAACTCCCAAGGGGAAAAATACTGTTTCATTGAGAAGGGAAGATTGCAGGCTTTACTGCGGGGGAGGAAGGGGGAAGATGGGGAGTGCGAGAGCACATGCGCACATGTGTTTTAAAACAACTGAACGTACAAATTACTTTTAATTGAAAATTTGATATAATTATAGATTCACATGCAAATTATTATAAGAAATAATACAGAGAGACCCCCCTATATACATTTTCCCAGTTTTCCCCAATGATAATATTTTGCAAAATTATAGTATATCACAGCCAGTATATTGACATTGATAAAATCCACCATCTAGTTCAGAGTCCCTGGTTTTACTTGTACCCATTTATGTGTGTGTGTTTAGTTCTATACAGTTTGACTACTGTACATGTACGTGTATAGGTTTGTGTGTCCACCGCCACAGTCAAGATACAGAATGCCTTATCATCACTAAAATCCCCTATGTTGTCCTTTTATAACCACATTCACCACCACCTCTTTCTCCACTCCTATGCCGCCCCCTAACCCTTGGCAACAACTGCTCTCCATTTCTAAACTTACGTCATTTCAAAACTATTATGTAGGGACTTCCCTGGTGGTCCAGTGGGTAAGACTCCAAGCTCCCAATGCAGGGAGCCCGGGTTCGATCCATGGTCAGGGAAATGGATCCCGCATGCATGCCGCAACTAAGAAGTCTGCATGCTGCAACTAAAGATCCCACATGCTGCAAACTAAGATCCCACATGCTGCAACTAAGACCCAGCGCAGCCTAAATATATAAATAAATAAATATTTTTAAAAACCTATTCTGTAAATGGAATCATACAGTATGTAACATGTGAGATTTTTTTTTCAGCATGCATAATTCTCTTGAGATCCATGCAAGTCATTGTGAACATACATAATTTGTTCTTTTTAATTGTTGAATAGTTATCCAGGGTATGGATAAACCAGTTTCTTTAATCATTCACCCATTCAAGCTACCTATGTTATATTTGAAGTGAGTCTCTTCCAGACAACATATAAAGGGGTTATGTGATTTTTATTTGTTCTGCCAATTTCTGTCTATCGCTGTTATTTAAACCATTTATATTGAAGGTAAATATATGTTATGCTTGAGTCAGCCATTTTATTATTAGTTTTATGTTTGTTTCTCTGGTTCTTGTTCCCTTATTTCTCTCTTCTTGCCTTCCTGGGGTTACTTGAACAATTTTTTTTATTCCACCTTGATTTATTTATAATATTTTTGAGTATATTTCTTTGTATAGTTTTTTTTTTTAGTGGCCGTTCTGGGTATTATAATAGAAATATGTGACTTATCAGAGTCTACCAGTAACAACATTTTACTTTATGTTAACTGTGGAGTTTCACGTCCATCTAGATCTCTTTACTTTCTCCTCTTTTAAATTTCATTGGCTTGAATATCAGGTGGTGTTAACATTTTTGTTTCAGTTATCAAACATGATTGATGATTTATAAAACACACGAGGAGAAGAATAGTTCACTGTGTGTACACATATCTGTTATTTCTGTTGCTCCTTCTTTCCTGATGCTCCAAGATTTTCTTTCATCCATTCCTTTCTGTTTGATGAATTACTTCAGTCAGTCTTAAAGGGTAGGTTTGCTTATCAACAAATTCTGTTAGTTTTCTTTCACCTGAGAATGTCTTTATTTTCCTTTCATTCCTGAAGGATAGTGTTCCCAGACATAATTTGTGGTTGAATTGTTTTCCTTTCAATGCTTGAAAAGTGTTGTGCACTTTCTTCTGGCTCCACTGTTTCAGGAGAACTCTACTGTCATTTGTATCATTTTCCCCTCCAGATAATAACACATCATTTCTCTTTAGCTTCTTTCAAGATTCTTTTTTCTCTGTCTTCTGCATGCGTTTCTTTCAGTTGATCCTGTTTGGGATCCACTCAGCTTCTTGAATCCAGGTTTGTGTGTGTCACCAAATTTGGGAAATTTTTAGTTATTACTTTTTCATATGCTCTTTCAGCTCCACTCTCTTTCTCCTCTTTTTCTGGTACTCCAATGACAGAAATGTTCATTTGTTTGTTTTAATAGCCCCTTAGGTCTCTGAGACTCGGTTCATTTTTTGAAGTCTATTTTTCTCTGTTGTTTAGATTGGTTGTTGAAATTGGGCAAATTATTTCCTCAAGTTCAGTGATTCTATCCTCTGTCATCACCATGCTACAGTTGAGCCCATCCAGTGAGTTTTTCAAAATTTTCTATTATATTTTTCAGTGCTCTGATTTTCCTTTGGTTCTTTTTTTGTAATTCTGTTTATCTGCTGAGCTTTTGTAATTGTTCTTGCTATTGATTGTTGAAGCATTTTTGTAACAGCTATTGCACTGCTGGTGGAAATGTAAATTGATACAGCCACTATGGAGAACAGTATGGAGGTTCCTTAAAAAACTACAAATAGAACTACCATGCGACCCAGCAATCCCACTACTGGGCATATACCTGAGAAAACCATAATTCAGAAGAGTCATGTACCAAAATGTTCATTGCAGCTCTATTTACAATAGCCAGGAGATGGAAGCAACCTAAGGTCCATCATCAGATGAATGGATAAAGAAGATGTGGCACATATATACAATGGAATATTACTCAGCCATAAAAGGAAATGAAATTGAGTTATTTGTAGTGAGGTGGATGGACCTAGAGTCTGTCCTACAGAGTGAAGTAAGTCAGAAAGAGATAAACAAATACTGTATGCTAACACATATATATGGAATCTAAGGAAAAAAAAAAAAGGTCATGAAGAACCTAGGGGTAAGATGGGAATAAAGACACAGACCAACTAGAGAATGGACTTGAAGATATGGGGAGGGGAAGGGTAAGCTGTGACAAAGTGAGAATGTGGCATGGACATATATACACTACCAAACGTAAAATAGATAGTGGGAAGCAGTCACATAACACAGGGAGCTCAGCTCGGTGCTTTGTGACCACCTAGAGGAGTGGGATAGGGAGGGTGGGAGAGAGGGAGACACAAGAGGGAAGAGATATGGGAACGTGTGTATGTGTATAGCTGATTAACTTTGTTATAGAGCAGAAGCTAACACACCATTGTAAAGCAATTATACTCCAATAAAGATGTTAAAATAAATAAATAAATAAAATAAAATTTGGTCTTAAAAAAAGAATGTGAGGGGGAAGTTAATTCAGTTTAAACTAAAAAAATTTTTTTAAAAATTAAAAAAATTAAAAAAAATAAAATCCTTATCGGATAATTTCAGCATCTTAATTCATCTTAGTGTTAATGTCAGTTCATTGTCATTTCTCACTCAAGTTGTGATTTTCCTAGTTCTTGGCATGACAGGTGATTTTTTTATTGTACCCTGGACATTTTGTCTATAGTGTTAGGAGACTCAGGGTCCTATTTAAACCTCTAATTTTAGCAGGCAGTCACCCTGTTTAGGTTTAGCACTCAAGTTCTGGCTTATTTTTCCAGGCTGTGGTTCCAAATCAGTTATATTTTAATCTTTGGTCTCCTGATTTATCTGCTGGTGCTGGGAGTCCCTCTCCGTTTTAGTGCTGTCTGAGGGAGTGGAACAGGATTCCCCAAGTTGGACTACCAAGTGTCTTGGAAGAGCGGGTGGTCTCAGGTATATGGGGACAAAGGAGCTTCCTGAGCTGGGCCACTTGCCATGGTGGCAGCCCTCTTCTGGTTCTGCCCACACACCAGGTATGTGGGTGAGTCTCTGCAGAGTGGGGTCTCTTGTTTATATTTTCACTGGGCTGTAAACCTGTGGGGAAATCCACGTCTGGCTGTAGTTATGCAGCTGTAGCCTCAGTGTGTGTGGCACAGGACATACTGTGTGATGGTGTGTGTGGTAGGCTGGCTGTGTATTGTTCCCCAACACCCAGGACCTCTTTGAGAGTCAGCTTATTCCTGTGACTCACCTGCTTAATGAGAAGCAAGCAGGAATGATGAATGTCACTTACAGGCGGAAGCTTTGAGAGCCAGGAGGAGCTCGCTTCGTACTCTTCCCTGTCATGATCACTGACAATGTGTCAGATGGCAGCTGTTCCATCAGCCCACGTCCCAGAGTGCGGATGATGACAGCTTAGAGCAGAGCCCCCGCAGGGCTGGGAGGACATGTGATGTGAATGATGTAAATGAGCAGGAACCTTTGTGTGTGAACTGTGCAGATCTGGGGCATTGTTTGTCACCACCACATCACCTGGCTTATTCTGCAGTGAATTTTGCTTAAAGAAAAAATTGAGGGAAGAGGCAAATCTTGATAGCCCTGGAGGGTATTAGAAATGCATAAAACCATACATCTTAAATATTATATAAATTAAACATTTTATAATTTAGCTTCTGTTCCTTAGTTTACAATAACAAATGGGATTTTACTGTAGAGGAATGAGAATCCATAAATTTGGTGAGGCAACATCTGTCTATATTAGAGTCCCTGAGAGGTCTATGAAGACATTTGCAATATAGTGTGTTTTCCAGTCAGAGAATGGAGGGCAGGACTGTTTTCCAGGAAAGCTTTATTTCTGTCTCCACCTGCTATGGTCTAAATGTGTCCTCCCGCCACCAAATTTATATATTAAACCCTAAAGCCCAATGCGATGGTATTAAGAAGTGGGGACTTTTGGGAGGTGACAAGGTCATGAGGGCTCTGCATTAATTATGACATTAATGCCCTTATAAAAGAGACCCAAGAGAACTCCTTTTCCACCATGTGAGGACATAGCAAGAAGTTGGCATCTGCGACACCAGAACCTGACTGTACTGGCACCCTGATCTTAGACTTCCAGCCTCCAGAACTCCAGAAATTTCTGTTGTTTATAAGCCACCCCATCTCTGGTATTTTGTTATAGCAGCCCAAGTGGACAAAGATACTACTCCCAGGATGGACTCCAGCATTGACTTTGTGGCTCTGTGCTTATCCCCCAACTTTTTCCACCCATAGCATTTGCATTTCTTTGTCATTCTTCTGCAAAATTTTGTCTCCATCTCATAGCTTGTTTTGGGATCTCCACAGGTCAGTGACAGGATCAGTTCAGCTTGTACCAGACCACAAGTACAGCCTCCAGGTATGAACATGGCCATAGGTAGGGAAACTGAATACCATCTTAGAGGAGAGAAATCAAGTTTTCTCTAGGAACCCTTAGGTAAACCCACAGCATTTATGTTATTACTAGGTGGTGTTTATTAGGTTAAGCTGGCCTTGAGATATTCTGTAATGCTCCTAATGTAATTTGTACGGAGGAAAGGATAGCCTGTTTTCTTTTATGAGGATGCAGAAATACTTTCTGTCAAATTGTGACAAAGGAAACTGCACCTTTTTACAATATTGAATTGGTGAAAGTGAAATCACTTCAAAATGAAATTAGATGACACTTGGACCTCTGAATCAGGGAACCACAGCTACCTTGGCCTATTAAGCCCCTGGAGCAAACTCCCCATTCATGGCTGAACCCAAAGTGCTGTTTTTCCACACATGGAGCATCAAACCCATTATCTTTTCTCTCTATCTGTATTCTACAGCTGCTGCCACTTCCGCTTTGTTCTTGAGGTTTCTGTCTCCTCTAAGTCTAGTAATGGAATAAATTCCTTTTTCTGCATCTACCAGTCCTTTTCTGCTGTTCTGATCAAAGCATATTGTAGACTTTTAAATTTTAAGAATTTTATTATCCTTTAGGTGGAAATAAAGAGAAATAAAGTGAAAAATACAATGATGTGGGCAAAGTTCAACAGGTAAATAGACTCACAATGTCCCTATAGTTCTTATTTGGGATGCACAAAATGGAAATAGAAGCGGACGCGTCAGCCCCTTTACTCCATTCCCTGGCCAGACTACTGCTCTTTTAGTCCTGAAGGAGAAGCCTGATTCCTTCCTCAGCTCACTTATCTCCATCCATGTGTCCATTTCCTTTGTGAATGGTAAACATTTGAGAGCAAGTGCTATTTCTTTCCCACATTTAAATCTCTAGGACTTAATCCAGTGCCCAGCAAATACTAGCTGCTCAACAAACATTTATTAAGTAAACTACATACTCTTTGTGGGTCTATTCTCCTGCAATTTAATGAATTAAAATTTTTTTTCTGGAGTGGTAGAGTGAGGAATTCTGCAAATGTACCACTCCAAAGAAGCGATGAACACACTGACAAAAACTGTCAAAATCAACCATTAAAAGAACTCTTGAAATTAACCAGAGCCCTGCATTAATCTGAAGAGGGTTTACTCAGGAAAAACTGCTGAAAATGTGTAAGAACAGGAGGGTTTTAGACTTTGTTAAGTAATCTAAACCCATCTCCCTCTATGCAGCTGGGCAGTAAACTTGAAAACCAGCAGCCTTACAACCACAGTAGCTGTCAAAGGCAGTAACCTTGTAGCCACTGGAGGAGAGACACCAGGTTTGGAACTCCTTAAAAAGTTCCATCCTCAGAGTAGTATCACTATTTGGTTTGTCTCACAGTGTCCCGGAAAACCCCATTTTTCAGGGTATTATTGTCATTTGACCTGACTTGGAGTTCTGCTCCATGGGAAAGTCTTATTCCCAGGGCATTTGTCAGAAACAAACAGCAGCAAGTATTTAACATTGCAGCTGCCCAACACTGCAGAACAAGTTGGGACAAAAAGAACCTGGCCAGAACTTAAAAGGAAGATGAAGGTCAGGAAAATGAAGATGTCACAGGGGTCTTAAAAAACTCTGTTCTAGGGGATCTAAAATGTACACACATGTGTAAGCATGTGTGCGTGCTCAGGAAAGACCTTGAGACCTTTAAGTGAAGGCTAAGGAAGAGTTGTAAACTGCCAGACATTGAAAGAAGGCATTCCCCAACACACACACACACACACACATACACACACACGCGCGCGTGCACACACACACAAACGCAACACTTTGCAGATGACGTTCCTTGCCTACTACAAGGAATGCAGAATTTACAGAATTATTCCATGAAGTCACTAAATTAACAAACAGCGACAGCAAAGAGCAAAACCAAAAAACAACAACAAAAAAAAACCTCCTGGTATGGGAGGGGAGAATAGGATTTCTAGATTTACCACATTACATGTTACTTTAAATGATCAATTTTCAACAAAAAGTTACAAAGTCATTCAAAGAGGTAAGAAAGTATGGCACATACATGACTAAGGCAGTCAATAGAAACTGTCTCTGAGGAAACCCCAATGCTGGACTTGCTAGACAAAAACGTTAAATCACAGATATGCTCAAAAAACTGAAAGAAGCATGTTTAAAGAATGAAAGGAAAGTATGAGAACAATGTTTCACCAAGTCTCAAATTTCTATCTCAATAAAGAGACAGAAATTATAAAAACAATGGACCAAATTGAATTCTATAGCTAAAAATACATAAATTAAATGAAAAAATTCGTTAGAGAAATCCAACTTCAGGTTTAAGGTGGCAGAAGAAAGAATCAGGTCTGAGTAAAAGAAAGATAAGAGAATAGAAAAAAAAATGAACAGAGTTGCAGAAATCTATGGGACACCATCAAGGATACCGACATGTCCACAATAGAAGTCCCAGGTGAAGGGAACAGAGAGAAAAGGGTAGAAGAATTATCTGAAGAAATAATGGCCAAAAACTCACAAATTTTAATGAAAAGCACTTATGGACACATCCAAAAATATCAAATTAGATAAATGGAAATAAACTGATACATATGCATATCATAGTCAAGCTGTTAAAACATAAAGAGAGAATTTTGGAGAGAGAGAAAAATGATTCATCATATACAAGTGATCCTCAATAAGATTAATGACAGACTCTCCATAAGAAACCAAGGCCTTGAAGTGATATATTCAAAGTGCTGAAAGAAAAGGAATGTCAATCAAGAATTCTATAGACAGCAAAAGTATTTTTCAAAAACAAGGGAGAAATTAAGGGAACCGTGGATAAATACTGAGAGAGTTCATCACTATCAGAGCTGCTCTACAAGAAATAAGAAAGTAGTCTTTCAGTTAAAATTAAAAAACACTTGAGAGTAACTTGAATTCACATGAGTTTGTAACACTCCTTTTCCTCTCTAATTTAAAAGACAACTTCATGAAGCAACAGTTCTAAAACTGTACTGATGAGCTTATAATGTATAAATATAATTTATATGATAATAATGCAAAAAAAAGAGAGAATGGGGCTATAATGGAGCAAACCTTTTGCATACTATTGAAATTAGGTTGATATTAGTCTGAATGAGATTGTTTTAAGTAATCAGGTTATTAACCACTCAAAAATAACTAAAAAATCTGCAGTAAAAGGAACAAGGAAATTTAAATGGCACACTAGAAAATGCATATTAATATAAAAGAAGGTAGTAATGAAAGAGTACAGGAACAAAAACCACATAAAACATATAGAAAACAAATAGCAAAATGGCAGACATAAACCTTACCTTTTCAGTAATTACATTAAATAAAAATGAATTAAACACTCTAAGAAAAAAAGGCAGAGTCTAGAAGAAAAATTTAAAAACATAATCTAACCTGTCTACAGAGAAACTTTAGACTAAAAAGTCTAACAGACTGAAGATGAAAACTTGGAAAAATGTATACAATGCAAGCAGTAATCAAAATAGTGCTGGAGTGTTTATACCAACAACAGACAAAATAGACTTTAAGACAAAACTTGTTACTAAAGACAAAGAAGGATATTTAATGCTGACACAGTGTTAATTCCTCAAGAAGACACAACAAAATTACCTATATATGCAAATATATAACAGATCACAGTAAAAAAACCTGAAAGTACATGAAGCAAAACTGACAGAATAGAATGAAGAAACAGATAATCCAACAATAGTTGGAGACTTCTTTTGAAGTATCACATTCAATAATGGTAAGAACAATTAGGGAGAAGATCAACAAGAAAATAGAACACTTGAACAACACTGTGAAACAAATAGACCTAATTTACAAACCATTAGCCAGACTGAGCAAGACAAAAGATAGAAGACACAAGTTTTAAAATACAGAAACAAACTTACAGAAATAAAAAGCATTATGAGGGAATACTGTGAAAACTGTATGCCAATAAATTAGATAAACTAGGTGAAGTGGACAAATTCCTAGAAAGATACAAACTACCAAAACTGATTCAAGAAGAAATAGAAAATGTGAATAGACCTATTAAAAAGTAAAAAGATTGAACTAGTAATTTAAAAACTTTCTACAAGGAAAATTCCAGGCTTGGATGGCTTCACTGGTGAATTCTACCAAACATGCGAAGACTAATACTTTTCTTTCACTAACTCTTCAAAAAATAAATAAATAAAAAGAACGCAACCTTTTCCATTCATTCTACAAGGACAATTATTACCCAGATACTAAAACCAAACAAAGACATCACAAGAATATTGACACAAAAATCCTCCAAAATTACTATCAGTTTGGATCCACAAATATATAAAAAGGATTATACACCATGACCAAGTGAGATTTTTTCCCCAGAATGTAATGTTGGTTTAAAATTTAAAAATCAATCAGTATAATATACCATTTAATAGAATAAAGGACAAAAACCACATGATCATTTGAATAGACACAGAAAAAGTGTTTGACAAAATCCAACAGCTTTTCTTGAGAAAGCATTCAACAAAGAAAAGAATGCAAATTCCTCTAACTAACCAAGTGACCTATGAAAAACCCACAGCTACCATCATATTTAATGGTGAAAGACTGAATGCCTTCCACCTAAGATCATGCACAAGACAAGGATGTTTACTCTCACCACTTCTATTCCACATTGTATTGGAGGTTAGAGCCTCCGCAATTAGTCAAGGAAGAGACACATATGACCCAGCAATTCCACTCCTGCGTGTATATCTGAAAAAAACCAAAATCACAAATTCAAAAAGATACGTGCACCACAATGTTCATAGCAGTTTTATTTTTTAAAATTTTTATTGGAGTAGAGTTGACTTACAATGTTGTGTTAGTTTCAGGTGTACAGCAAAGCGAATCAGTTATACATATACATATATCCACTCTTTTTTAGATTCTTTTCTCATATAGGCCATTACAGAGTATTGAGTAGAGTTCCCTGTGCTATACAGAAGGTTCTTATTGTTTACCTATTTTATATATAGTAGTGTATATATGTCAGTCTCCATAGCAGCTTTATTTACAATTGTCAAGATGTGGAAGCAAACTAAGTGTTCCTCAACATATGAATGGATAAAGAAGATGTGGTATATGTACACAATGGAATACTACAGAGCCATAAAAAATAATGAAATTTTGCCATTTGCAACAACATAGAAAGACTTGGAGGGTATTATACCAAGTAAAATAAGACAGAGAAAGACAAATACTGTATGACATCACAGTATTTGTGATATGTGGAAGCTAAAAAATATAACAAACTAGTAAATATAATAAAAAAGAAACAGATTCACAGATATAGAGAACAAACTAGTGGCTACCAGTGGGCAGAGGGAAGTGGGGAGGGACAATATAGGGGTAGGGGATTAAGAGATACAAACTATTATGTATAAAATAAGCCACAAGGATTGTAGCTTATTGTACAACACGGAGAATATATTCAATATTTTATAATTACTAAAAATGGAGTATAACCTTTAAAAACTGTGTATCACTATATTGTACACCTGTAACTTACATAATATTGTACATCAGCTATATTTCAGTAAAAAAAATAGCATGCAAGTTATCTTGTAATTTAAAAAAAAGAAAGAAAGAAATGTGTTCAGAGTAGACAGGACAAAGTAAAATAATTTCCATTCACAGATAAATCCTAAACTAATTTGAACTTCATGAAAATAAAACTTTTATGTTTCATGCTTCAAAGGATACAATCAAGAAAGTGAAAAGACTACCCACAGAATGAGAAAATATATTTGCAAATCATGTCTGGTAAGGGTCTTGTGTCCAGAATATATAAAGAAATCTTACAGTCCACAGTAAATAGCCTATTCAATTTTTTTAAATGGAGAAAGGATTTGAATAGACATTTCTCCAAAGAAGATATACACATTGCCAATAAAAACATGAAATGATTCTCAACAGCATTAGTCATTATTCATTAGGAAAATGCAAATCAAATCCACAGTGAGATACCTATTTGTGCTCACTAGGTTGCCTAAAATAAAAAAAGAAACCAATAACAAGTATTGGCAAGGATGAGGAGAAATTGGATTCCTCATACATTGTTGGCATAATTTAAAATAGTACAGAAAACAATTTGGTAGCTCCTCAAGATGTTAATCATAGTTTCTGTATGACCTGCCAATTCTACTCTCAGATATATACACAAGAAAAATTACAAATGAAAAAATAAAAACATATGTTCACATAAAACTTTACACAAAACAGCATTATTCATAATAATCAAAAGTTAGAAACAACCCACATGTATATCAAGTGATGAATAGATAAACAAAATGAGGTATATCCACACAATGGAAATTACCCAACATTAAAAAGGAATGAAGTTGGGACTTCCCTGGTGGTCCAGCGGTTAAGAATCTGCTTTCCAATGCAGGGGGCGTGGGTTCAATCCCTGGTCAGGCAACTAAGATCCCACATGCCACTGGGCAACTAAGCCTGCGTGCTGTAGCGTAGAGCCTGCGTGCCACAACTAGAGAGAAGCCGGCATGCTGCAACGAAGAGCCCGTGCACCGCAGTGAAAGATCCCACATGCTGCAACTAAGACCTGATACAGCCAAATAAATAAATATTTTTCTTAAAAAAGTAACCTAACTCACCATTTAAAAACAATTAAAAAATAAAAAGGAATGAAGTACTAATACATGCTCTCTTCTGTGCCTCCACCTCCACTCAGACCCTAAGAATGACATATTCAATGAGTGTGTAGCTCTTATGAAAATGAGAAGAGACTCCCAGCATTTTTGATGACTAAGGGCCCCTCTGCCTCTTGAAACAGAGGGAGGGAATACTATTATATTAGGTAACCAAACACAAATGAATGTTTAAATTAAATGTCCTGACCCTTAGGGGTGAGGCTGGAAGGGAGCAGGCCCCACAGCCTGCATGGTGGCATCACCATGTACCAGCCTCTTCTTCATTCCCTTTCCTGGCTGATGGCATCTGATCTGAGAGAAGAGAAACAGTGCCTAGAGTCTTGTGGAACTGAGAGACTTTGCGGTGTCTTTGTATTTTTCTAAACCTTCAAACTCCAAGATGTCTTAGGTCCCTTGTAGTTCATTGCAATTCTCTTCTTGCATGTGACCTGCCATGATATATCTATTATTTCTTCAGATTCAGCAAAACCATGGGCAATTACACTCCCTTACCCTCAGGATTACTCAGATGTCCAGTTAGGCAGAGCCTTCTGGTTTCCTTCTAGAAATGGTTTTCTCTTCTGGGAAACAGTCTTCCTGCTTTCTCTCCAGAGTAGTTCATTTGATGGCCACACAATCTGTGTTCACGTCTCCCACTGACTTCACACAATAGGTGATCCTGGAGCTGTGTGTGTGGCTACCCTGGCTCTTCTGGTCTTGGCAGCTGGCTCTTTCCCATTGTCTGGGGCTAGGGAAGACCCTAGACCTTGGAGCTACCCAGATGGTGGATGACTTTCCCACTACCTCAGACAATATGGAAATGTGGTACTCGTGCCCACTTTAGTTTATGGACAGATTCAGACTCACTGAATTTGACTTCTTGGTTGTAAGAAACAGAAATTTTCTTGGAGAAGCTGAGTAAAAAAGGTGAGTCCTTTTATGTCCTAAGTAAATAAGGATGCACAGCTGGAGACCAGGCTTGCACTGACCCAAGAACAGGAAAATCATCCTGAATCTGTCTTGCAACTCTTTCTTTCTGATTTGTTCATTAAAAAAAAAATCACTCAAGACCAATTTTTGTTTTGACCCTTCACAAGGAGGAAAGATAGTCTATTAGGGGATACAGACTTTCTCTGACCCAGTTCCTAGGGTGGAGATTCTTAGTCATTCAGTTTAGTCAGTGCCCACCCTTTGTGTGGGTTAGGCTGTCCAAAGACTACTTCTGTACATTTAGGACAATCTGAGGCAGGGGAGATTTGTGAACTGAGTCAACCATAATTACACTGTTTTTTTGAGAGAAAGACAACATTTAAAAAACAGCATGGGACTTCCATGCAAGAAGTTTAGAAGTCACCAGTCCATTCTAACAGCAAGGAAACAGCTGAACAAATTTTTTAAAAAATCAACAACTCTTTTCAGATCCATCAGAGAAGTGAGGTCACCAATTCTGTACCCTGCAAAATTATCCTTCAAAGGTGCAGGAGAAATAGAGACTTTCTCAGACAAACAAAAATTGAAGGAATTTGTTGCCAGTAGACAAGGTGAGCAAGAAATGTTGAAAGAAGTTCTTTAGAGATAAGGAAAATGAAATAGGTCAGAAACTTGGATTTACATAAAGAAAGGAAGAGCATCAGAAGGAATAAGTAAAGATAAAATAAAAAACTTTACTTTTCTTATTCTTAATTGATCTAACAGATAACAGTTGTTCAAAAATAATAATAGCAACAATATATTAGACTATTAACAATATTATGAACAATACATTACATGTTTATGTATGTTTATGTATATGCTTCTATATATGCTTATGTATGTAGTGTAATGAATGACAGCAATAATACAAGGAACTGGAGGGAAAAAGTGTGATTATTTTGTTATTATAAGGTACTTGCATTGCCCATGAAGTGGTATAGTGTTATTTGAAAGTGGATTTAGATTAGTTGCACATGTATATTGCAAACTCTAGAGTAACAAATTAAAAAGTAGAAAATAAGCATAATTGATAAGTGAAGAAGGAGAGAAAATGGAATCATATATAATGCTCAATTAAAACCACAGAAGGCAGACAGAGTGTGGAAGACAAATATAAGAACGAAAAACATTGGTAACAAATAGAAAATAGTAATAACTATGGTAGATATTCATCCAACTATGTCAATAATTGCTTTAAACTTCACTGGTCTAAATATACCAACTAAAGACAGTGCTCATTACAGTGGATCAAAAACCAAGACCCAGTTATGTATGGTTTACAAAAAATCTACTTTAGAGAGTTCCTTGGTGGTCTAGTGGTTAGGATTCAGCACTTTCACTGCTGTGGCCTGGTTCAATCCCTGGTCAGGGAACAGATCCCACAAGCCATGTGGCACAGCCAAAAAAAAAATCTACCTTAAGTATAAAGTGGTATATAGATTAAAAGTAAAGAGATGAAGAAATATATACTATGCTAACACTAATCAAAAAAAGCATGAATAGCTATATTAATTTCAGATGGATTAGACTTCAAAGCAAGGAAAGTTATCAGAGATAAAGAGGGGCATTACATAGTGATATGTCCAAAGAGACATAACAACTCTTTTTTTTAATATAAATTTATTTATTTTATTTTATTTATTTATTGTTTCTGGCTGCGTTTGGTCTTTGTTGCTGCGTGTGGGCTTTTCTCTTATTGTGGCGAGTGGGGCCTACTCTTCGTTGCAGTTAGTGGGCTTCTCATTGTGGTGGCTTCTCTTGTTGTGGAGCATGGGCTCTAGGCACGCAGACTTCAGTAGTTGTGGCATGTGGGCGCAGTAGTTGTGGTTCATGGGCTCTAGAGCGTAGGCTCAGTAGTTGTGGCGCATGGGCTTAGCTGCTTCACGATATGTGGGATCTTCCTGGACCAGGGACGGAACCCGTGTCCCCTGCACTGGCAGGCAGATTCTTAACAACTGCACTACCAGGGAAGCCCAACATAACAACTCTTAATGTGTATGCACCTAACAACAGAGCACCCAAATACTAGAAGCAAAAACTGATAGAACCGCAGAACTAGTAAATGAATCCACAATTATAGTTGTATACTTTAATATCCTTCTATCGGAAATGGACAGATTCAACAGGCAGAGATCAGTAAGGAAATAATTGCATTCAACAGTACCATTAGTTAACTGGATATGGTTGACATCTATAGAATACTTCATCCAATAACAGCAGATTAGACAGACTTCTCAAGCTCAAATGGAACATTCACCAATATAGAACACACTTTGGGCCAAAACACACCTTAATACATTTAAAGAATAGAAATCATACAATGTCTGCTTTCAGACCATAAAGGAATTAAACTAGAAATCACTAACAGATAGTAGGTGCAAAATCCTCAAATACATAGAGATTAAACAACACACTTCTAAACAACACATAGGTCAAAGGAGAAGTCTCAAGAGAAATTAAAATTATTTTTAAGGAAATGAAAATGAAAATACAACTTATCAAGTTAAAAAAGAAGTGCAAATTAAATCTCAAGTAAACAGAAGAAAAGAAATAATGTTACAGCTGACTTACCTCGAGCTAGCAGTTCTCGATGTGTCCCACAGCCATCACTGTGTTTCCCTCCAAAATTTAAAATATCCAGGAGGCTCTGTGAGTTCCCTGAGGTGGCTACCCCAGGACACAGTCTGTTAATGCTGGGAAACAGGTGTAGATAGTCCTTTTTCCTCTACATGATGATATTAGATATGGAGAAAATCGTGGATAGGAATAGAGGAAAGGAAAAAAAGGCCGGGGTTGGGGGGATACAAATAGAATTTTAAAAAGAGCTAAAGAAATGTATTTTTTATGCAGTACCACACACATAAGCTTATATTTTTTTTACAAGGGATTCAATTGAATACAATTGAGATAAATTGCATTATCTACTTGATTTTTCTATAACTCAAATAATAAGTGAAGTGTAATACCAAAGGGAGAGAGAGACACTGCTTTCTAACATAAATGCTTTCTCAATTTGAAAACTAGTAATGCTCACAAGTGTAACAAACTCCAAGAATCAGGTGATTCTTTAACAATTGTTAGCAACCTGTGGGTTCCATTTATTTTTTCCTTCAAGAATGTTGGTGTGTGGAAAACAAGCTATTTTCAACCATTCATTTAAGTCTAGCTAAATTCAACAGACAAGGGGAATTAGGATTACCTCTAATTCTTCTAACAAAAACAAAACACAAAAGCAGTTGTTATTGATAATTTGTAATAAGTAACGTATTATTAATGGGCTGTTGGTTGATTTTATCTAGGAGCGATTAGGTAGGTGTGTTTTGTTGTTGTTTGTTTGTTTTAATTCCATGTTACTTCAGGAAGCATGGGTGGATAACTTGGTTTTTGCTGAGGACAGAAAGATTTTACATCTCATTTCACTGGTAATCCTTTTCTGAACTTTGGACTTCTAGGTGCTTATTTAAAAAAATATGTTGCTACTGCCATCTGTTGGATGGAATGTAAGAGCTAATTAGACACAGGGACCTTTTAAACAACCAAATATCTGTCCTTTCCTTTTAACTTCAGCTTGCCTCCCAAAGGAAAGAGTCTTCCTTTACTCTGTAGATGTGAGGCATGGCTGCTGACTCCCAGCCCTGGAGCCTAATTTATTTGGGGAATATCTTCTATTGTGGTGGGATGCTTTCTCTTCAGAAGTTTAAATTCTTTCTGCTGAAAAGAGAGTGTGAGGTTTTTATCTTCTCAGTAAGAAGGCAGGCTTGTGGAGGAGGGGTTGCTGTGTGTGAGTATTTTTAGGAAGAACCATATTTTTAACACAGGGTAGTAGAACCTAGGCTGGACTAACGGCAAAAGAATCAGTCAAAGTTCCATTGTTAGATTGTCCTGCATTTTTGAAGCCAGTGATTTTACTTATCTGGCTTCAGTTTTCTCAGCCATAAGATGAGATGGCTGGACTAGAACTGAGAAAATGTTACAAACTCAAGATCCACGTGGTTCTCTCTATGGAGTCACATTCAAAGAATGACAGTCACAACAGCAAATACAAATAAGAAGAAATGCCAATCTGCATCTCTTGAAAAGCATGAAAAAAGAACCAATCTACCAATCCATGGGAAACACATCTTACTCCATGCCCCTTTTCTCTCCTCCTCAAATCTTATTTTCCTATTTTGCACATGCCCTGATGGCCCACCATTCTTCCATCATCACTACTCCCCACACTTTCTCCAAGCATGGCTGTTTTCTCTCTCCTTCCCATTCTCACTCTTGTTCAGCCTCTTTCTTAGTCCCTACCTTCTCATCTAGCCCCTCAGATCCCATATTTCTCTTCCCATTCTCAGATTCTGAATGACAAAGTTCCAAGAACCAGTCTTTGAGAAATAGCCTCTTCTCTGAGGTGGGGACAGGTGGAGAAGCTGAATGAGGTGAAACACATTTCATATAGGTCTCGGGAGAAAGGAGCGGTTGGAAACTCATACACATCACCAAGCACCCACCCACCAAGAGCCTTCAACCCTGTGAATGATATGACCACAGCACCAATAGAATTACCTGGTTAAAAACTGCATGATAGAATTTGTTTCCCTTGGATTGGAGATTTATGAACGTAGAGGCTATTTTATTCCTCCCTCTTGCATTGCTGAAGAAAGAAAGATTGGGGTCATTATAGAACTCATTCCTAATTTTCTTTCCTGAAATTTGATGTCCAGAAAACCAAGAGTTTATTCAATTTCTCCTGTTCTCTTCCCTTCACTCAATTAGTTATTCCATTCATTTATACCAGATTGGGGAAGGGGACCACTTAGGAGAAATTCCTTTAAGGTTTCTTCTCTGAGGATGAAGTCTTGCTTGAGACTTCAGTGGGCATTGCCAAAATGAGAGCCTGAGAGTGGGACTGTACTTCCCTCAGGGCAAATTCTCCAAAAGAGCAATCTCGAGGTTGTCCTCAAAACCTTCCTTGGGGTAGGTGGGCTCTCATGGCCCTTTACTGCCACTCATCAGCTCTCTGCCCACCCTCCTCTTCTGGGTGTGCTGAGATTTGCTATGGAGGAAGGGAGTGCAGTCAGCCTGCACTCAAACTTTCACAGAAATGAAAAACAGTTTCTCCTTACAAAAAGTTTGGAGAGCTACCTAGACTTGTCTCTTACCAGTGCTGCCGGTGAAGAGAGGGTTCAGAGGACTCCAGGCGGTGGCGATGGAAGGGAATGGCCAGTGGTGTAACCAGCATGAGGCCCACCCCGAGGAGGTCTGCAGAAGAGAGATCTTGTTTGTCATCCATGGAGAGTAACAGCAAGTTCTGCATTTGGTGATGATGATTCACTCATTTCCTCAGTAGAGGTTTGGGAGGATTATAGCCGGAATTTGAAAAAGTCACTTCTATATCTGGCGACAAAGTGACTCTGAGTGATCAGCATGTACTGTTTTGTCATCTTTGGTAATATCACCAACATCACTGTACTGAGAAAACTGTAAAATGGAGCTGTCACATTAAAAAAGAAATTATCCAAACAAAACTCCAAACTATTATCACAAAGCTCTGCCACTACCAGCCTCCTTAGGTTAAGTGTACAGGCAATATATACATATATATATATATATATATACACGCACAAACACGTATACGTTTATTTGTATGCATGTGTATGTATATATATATGTATGTGCATGTATGTATATGTGTATGTATGTATGTATGTATGTGTATATATATATATATATATATATATTTTTTTTTTCTGAGCACTCATGCTTTGGATGACATAATAAAGCAATGAACAATGCCCTATTCCCAGCCTCCAGACCTAGTGCACGTCTCCAAACACTGGCTGGGTGGGGAGGATGCTTTAAGGATGTCCCATATGTCAACAATGTCCTCTCTAGCTTTGCTTGAGGAAGAGGATGAACATTTCTTTGACAATTTGACAGCATAGAAAATGAGCCTGCCGGGAACCGAGTCCATCCACTCCAAGTCATATTGCCTCTGCTGGTGTCAGAGCATCTCTGTCACTCACAGTCATGGCGTAGAACACATCACTAGTGCAAATGCTCACCAGGTCCTTCCCCTGAGATGGATGGCTCTAAATCCATGCCCAGAGGAGTGTGGCTTTTTTGTTTCTAGTATCTTCTGTACTGGAAGAGCAGTTATTGAGGGCTAGTCTGTGGAGATGCTCATCTTCCAGTATATGGAGGCAGTTCTACAATGTTAGAGCTTGAGAAGCCAGAAGGGTCCTTGAGGCTGTGCTGCCCTCTAGTGCCATCCCTGTGCAAAGATGCCTGGTTTGTAGGAACTGATGGCACTGGCATGTGGTGCCTGGATGGACCTGGGCACTGTGGGTGCAGAGTAGTCACCCCATCCATGGATCTACTCTGTTAGGGGATATCTTGGCAGGAGATGGGGGACAACCTGAAGTATTCAGGCACTCCAGTGCCTTTAAAACACTATTATGGGATGGAATATAATATAATATTTTAATATGGGCAGAGGGAGGTAGGGTTTTAGCAGATTAAATGAGGATTTTGACTTGAAGTCTATGGAATTCTCTTTTGAGTATGTATTTTTACTGAGTTATATAACATTATATGTCACTGGTATGACACAACAGTATATTAGTTTCAGTATCATGGTTTGAATACTTTGCAAAATGATGACCACAATACGCTTAGTTAACATCCATCATCATACATAGTTACAAAAAATTTTTTCCTTGTGGTGAGAACTTTTAAGGCCTACTCTCTTAGCAACTTTCAAATATGCAAAATTGTATTATTAACTGTAGTCACCATGCTGTGCATTACATCCTCATGACATTTATTTTATAGCTGGAAGTTTATATCTTTTGACCTCCTTCCCCCCACCCGCTCACCCTGCCTCTGGCAACCACCAATCTGTTCTCTGTATCTATGAGGTTTTTTGTTTTGTTTTGTTTTAGATTCCACACATAAGTGAGATCATATGGTATTTGTCTTTCTCTGACTTTTTCCACTTAGCATAATGCCCTCAAAGTCCTCCATGTTGTTGGAAGTGGAAGGATTTCTTTCTTTCTCACGGTTGAATAATACCTATATCTCTATCTATCTATCTATCTATCTATCTATCTATCCAACCATCCCACATTTTCTTCATCCCTTCAGCCTTTCATGGACACTTAGGTTGTTTCTATATCTTGGCTATTGCAAATAATGCTACAATGAACATGGAGGGATGAATATATCTTTTAAAATCAGTGTTTTTGTTATGTAGAATTGAAATTGCTGGATCATATGGTAGGTTTTTTTTTTTTTTTTTTGTGGTACGCGGGCCTCTCACTGTCGTGGCCTCTCCCGTTGCGGAGCACAGGCTCCGGACACGCAGACTCAGCGGCCATGGCCCACGGGCCTAGCCGCTCCGCAGCATGTGAGATCTTCCCAGACTGGGGCACGAACCCATGTCCCCTGCATCGGCAGGTGGACTCTCAACCACTGTGCCACCAGGGAAGCCCCATGTGGTAGTTCTATATTTAATTTTTTGAGGAACCTCCACAGTTTTTTCCATAGTGGTTGCACAAATGTACATTCCCACCAACAGTGCAAAAGGGTTCCCTTTATTCTACATCCTCGCCAACACTTGTTATTTTCTGTCTTTTTGGTAATAGTCATTCTAACAGGTGTGAGGTGACATCTCATTTTGGTTTTGATTTGTATTTCCCTGATAATTAGTGATGTTGAGCATCTTTCCATGTGTCTATTGTCCAGTTGTATGTCTTCTTTGGAAAAATATCTATTTATATCTTCTGCCCATTTTTAAATTGAATTGTTTGTTTTTTTTGCTATTTGAATTGTATGACTTCTTTATATATTTTGGATATTTATCCCTTAACATATACATGATATGCAAATACTTTCTCCCATTCAGTAGGTTGTCTTTTCGTTTTGTTTCCTTTATTGTGCAGAATCTTTTTAGGTTGATGTGGTCCCACTTGTTTATCTTGGCTTTTGTTGCCTTTGCTTTCGTTGTCAAATTCAAAAACTCTTCACCAGGATTGATGTCAAGGAGCTTACTGCCTATGTTTTCTTCTGGGAGTTTTATGGTTTCAGGTCTTACATTCAAGTCCTTAATCCATTTTGATTTAACTTTTATGTATGGTGTGAGATAGTGGTCCAGTCTCATTCTTTTGCAGGTAGCTGTCCGGTTTTTTTTTTTTTAACATCATTTATTGAAGAAGCTGTCTTTTCCCCATTGTATATTCTTGGCTCCTTTGTCTTAAATTAATTGACCATATATATGTGGATTTATTTCTGGGCTCTCTATTCTACTTATGGAATCCTCTTTTAGATTATATCTCATTGTAATATTTTTTAAACTACAATTATCAGATTTATCTATTAAAATTGTCTATAGGTTAACTTTGAGTTTATCAGAAGTCCGTATTTTTCTACTTTGACAAGGCCTGGTGACCACTCTAAGAACAGAGTTACAGTCATCACCAGCAAGTCATCACCAGTAAGACAGAAGCTGAGACATGAATGATAGTCACTGCAGGAACATGATAGCTGCCATTCATGGAGCCTTTCTAATTGCTGTGCTGATTGCACGTGGTTATCACATTTATATCCCAATGCAATTCATGGGACTGGGATTGCCATCCCTATTTTCAGAAAGAAAATTGAGACCCAAGAGAGGCTCACACGGCAGAATCAGGTTTGGATTCAGGTACTGTGATCCCAAAGCTTTGCTCTGTGATGGGAAGTTCTGCTTCTTCTAGGGGTTCTAGCAAGCAGCCTATAGATTTCCCTCTATGGTGAGTGAAAGCTCCTACTTTATGGTACTAAATCGGTGACAGGCTCCAAATTCGTTTGGCAAATGTAGCTGTATCTATAAATGTAGTTTCTGACCTCATGAAACTTACAGACTTGTTTGTCTAATGGTAGAGACACAACACTGATGTAAAATAATAACTATTTATTAATCATTTACTATTACTCAATAAACAATATTGCTGTATTATACCATAACTGATTTCTTTTATTTGTATGTCTGAAATCAAATAAATATATTTCCCTGAATCCTGAGAGATAACAACTTAAATAGATACTTTCCTTATTAACTTATCCATCATTCATTCATACATCCAGCAAATATTTGTTGATTTTGACTTACTCTTAGGTACCTTTGCTAAAGATTAAAGGCGATACAGAGATATTAAAAATCAAGCATTGCTTCTTCTCCAAAGGTGTTCAGAGTCTAGCTGGGGGAGAACATCTACACAGAGCGTTGCAATTGGCCCTCTGTATCCACAGGTTCCTCATTCATGAATTCAACCAACCACAGATCAAAAATGTCTAAAAAAAAATTCCAGAAAGCAAAACTTGCATATGCTGTATGCCAGCAACTACTAACACAGAATGTACATTGTATTTACAACAATTAGATAGCATTTACACTGTATTAGGTATTATCAATAATCTAGAGATGATTTAAAGTATATGGCAGGGACTTCCCTGGTGGCGCAGTAGTTAAGAATCCACCTGCCAGTGCAGGGGACACAGGTTTGATTCCTGGTCCGGGAAGATCCCACATGCCACAGAGCAACTAAGCCCGTGTGCCACAAATACTGAGCCTGCGCTCTACAGCCTGTGAGCCACAACTAATAAGCCTGTGTGCCACAACTACAGAAGCCTGGGTGCCTAGAGAATGTGCTCCACAACAAGAGAAGCCACTGCAAAGAGAAGCCCACTCACTGCAACAAAGAGTAGCCCCCGCTCGCCACAACTAGAGAAAGCCCGCCCACAGCAACGAAGACCCAACGCAGCCAAAAATTTTTAAAAATAAAATAAAATAATATAAAGTATATGGGAGGGACTTCCCTGGAGGTCCAGTGGTTAAGACTCCGCACTTCCACTACAGGGAGCGAGGGTTAGACCCCTGCTTGAGGATCTAAGATCCCGTTTGCCAGGTGGCACGGCCAAAATAAATAAATAAATAAATAAAGTATAGGGGAGGGTGTGAGTAGGTTATATGCAAATACTATGCCATTTGATATAAGGGTCCTGAGCATCTGTGGATTTTGATATGAAAGAGAGCTCCTGGAACCAATCCCCCAGGAATACCGAGGGACGACTGTATAACATAAGGGAGAGTAAGCAAGTGTTGTGAAGAGTTTGTGAGAGAATGAGCTCTCCCTGGGGAATCACAGAGGTCTTGATAAATGGGCAGTGTTGATGAGCTGGTGGAGAGAACATTCCAGATGAACAAAGGAAGCTTGGACTTGTGTGGGATTTGGGGATGTTAGTGGAGGGGAAGAGCTGGAGCAAGGTTAAAGAGGCAAGCTAAGGCCAGGTCATAGAAGGCTCAAGCACCAGGGTAGATGGCTTAGGATGAATCCAGTAGGAGTGTGGTCCATGAAAGCTTTTATAGCAAAGGAAATCCATGACACAGGGTTAGTGGGAGAAGCATGCTCTTTAGAGTCAGACAGATCCAGGCTAGAGTATTTTTAGTGGTGTCCACTGATAAGTTTCTCTCTGAGCCTCAGTTCCCATGTCTGTAACTTGAAGGAAATGATGCCCGCTTTGCGGTCTTATTTGGAGAACTCAGTGCAATCACGTGTGCAGAGTGTCCATTGTGGGGGCCTGACCCATGGGGAGCATTCTGATGGGGTTAGGAGACTAGCGCTCTGGGAAGCCTCATTGTCAAGGTGGGTGGTGGAGGTTGGCAGCCTGGTTAAGAGAACTACAATGGTCCTGGAGGCTCTTGAGGCCTGCAGGCAGTGGCAGTGGAAATGGAACCCAAGCAGGAACAGATCTGAGAAACAAGGAAGAATGGATGGAAACTGAAGTTTGATGGGAGGTGTGGTTGTAGGGTGAGGGGGCTGTGGAAGCAGATGTGACCAAAAAGGATTCTGGGGCTGCCTTCCCAGCAACACTCAGCTCAAGGAAGTCACAGGGGGGCCATGAGCCTAGAAGAGTCCTTCTGTGGAGCTGGACTTTTTCTTTGAAGCCAGACCAAATTCCAGGAGTTCTTATTTTCGCACAAGCTTCTGACATCTGATGCCAGATTTATAGCTTGAGGTGGCAAAGGATTTTTGGTTTTCCTTAGGGCTCGAACCACACAGGGCTGCTTGGCTTCCTCCCATGAAGCCAGGCTGGCCAGAAAACTATCCTTTGTTTTGCTTTGAATGGAAGTCATGCTACTTTGTGGCTCTTTACATTTACTTTACCCCGAAATCAGAGCTTCATCTTGGCACACAACAGTGGTGGGAGCAGTGTTGGAAAGACAGCCCTCAGCAGGCATATTTTCCACTTTTGGCTATTAGTCCTCAGTTTCAAACATTTTTATCCCTGGTGGAACTCTTTAAAACCATGCTTGAAAAACAATTAGGGAACAAAATTCACTCATGATGACTGAACTGTGAGGAGATGGGTGCTTGTAACCACTTCCTCCAGAGAAACCAAGCGAGCATCTACCATGTGAAAACTGTATCACAAAGGAAGACGAAAGTTGAAACTAGGCTAATGTATCTGATAAAGGAAGAATTGTTTCAATTATTGGTTCATTCATTGTCTTAATTAAATTGTGATGTTGCAGAATAACACCGCTATGGACATCAGGTATGCGCCTCTATTCTGGGGCTTTCACAAGGGGCCTTTGGGTGTTCTGGTGACAAGAAGGCCATAATGAAAAGACTCAGAAATTCATGCTTCTTAAACCGGAAACCGCTTTGTGGGCTTCCAGATCCCATGTAAACACTTCTGTATTTTCACCAGCAGATGTCACTGTTTACACATAAAATGGAAACAGGTGTGGGTACCAGGAAGGAAGTTAGGACTAACACTGATAAGGACCTCAGAGAGGTGGGAGACCAGACGCCACCACAGGGCTATTGAGATGGATTAGAAGATCCTGGTCTGTTTAGGAAAACTTGACCTTACTCAAACTGGGTTATCATTGGCCACCTGCCTCCCAAGTGTGAATACCCAAGAGTGTTTAAATATTGCAAAGGGTCTGCATTGGAAAACAGTTAAGGTTCCTTCCAAAGCGAGTTCCTTTGAATATTCTCACAGTGCTCTGAGGCTAAAGATATCTTGGCTTTAAAGAAGACCCCGATTAAAATGTTGGTTCCTGTCTTGCCCAAACCTGAGGATATAGGGTATAAAATCACTGGGCAAACATTGGTCCTGTTTTTGAGATGCAGCAATGGCAGCAGCAGCTGATATTTCAGAGGCTTTCAGAGGATAACAGTTTGAGTTTTCCCCCTGGATTCAGATGCTATTTTTGCTGCTTGCTAGCTGACAGTGAGTGCTTATATACTGGGAGGTACTAACACAACAGAGGTTTCATGACAAAATGGTTCCAAGAACAAAAACTACTTCAGAGGGACAAGCACATCTGTTGAATTTGGCATCCAGTAGGGAGAAAGAGAGAAAACTGAAAAGAAGCTATTGGTTACCAGATCTTAAGTTTAAGTTGATTGCAAAATCAAATGAGATGCCATCCATGAAAGTACCTTGTGTTCTGCTGCACATGCACTCTATTGAATAAGGCATTATAATTTAGCAGCACTAAGTGAGAGCTCCAAAAATATCCCTTTGGACCTTCTTTATAAACATAAAGAAGTCCATGGCAGCTTCTGTCATGTGGTATATGTATTGTGGGGAAGATTGTACACTGTTAGTCATGCAGGATTTATCTGCAAAGGTCTCCTTGCCTTTTGACCATGATGACGATGATAATGATGACTGTGATAATTGTTTCCTAATTGCTTCACCTAGCAGACAAGCCATCAGTCCCTACATGCTAAGAGCTGCCCTGGTTTGGGTTGCATGGGTGCATGATGTGCCAGTCCTTCTATTACATGCAGCCTCATGCATAAGGCTCATCCCACCTCTCAGAATGCCGAGTCACAGATCCAACTGCTTCTGGTCTGAGAATTTCTTTAACACCCCCATCACACCCTAGATATTGATTGCATGAAACTTGCCTTACAGAAGAGATTGGGCATGCCAATTCTCTTGGAGCCCAGTACTGGAGGACCTAGGGACACACAATGTAGGAAAACTCACATTTAGGAAAGTGTCAATCCATTCTACCTGGCTCTAGTCCTTGCTACTATTAATATAAAGAGGTAAATTATATTGATCAGACATGTCAGACATTGTGCTTTACATGCATTAATCTTTATTGTGAGATAGACATTATTATTCCCACTTCCAATTATACAGAAGAGAACACTGAGGCTAAGAGAAGTTAAACAACCTGCCTAACAGCACACACTAATAAGTGACAGAGCCAAGACTCGAAGGAAGATCATTTGTCTCTGAAGTCCTTATACTTAAGCCCTAACGGTATACTAACAGTATAGGAACAGTTCATATTCACAACATGGCTTTGGGTCATTATTCAGGTTTGCTGATTTCTACCAGGGCTGTAGAATCCTCTCCCCCAGTCCCTTCCCCTTCCTACCTGCAATAGCTTTACTGAGCAAGGGTATCCATCTTCAACTGCTGAAAAGGAGGCCCTTGGTAGGTATTCAATAGATGCTTGTTGAATGAATGCATGCTTGCACGTTTTCTGTGGGTCACCAAAGAGTCTTCACCCAGTTGGAAGCTCATGAGTGAGGCATGAGTGAGGCATGGGTGGCTCTTGATGTGCAGATAAATCCCCCAAGCAGTACGGATCACCACTTCGAAGGCTCATTGCTCTCCATTGAGTTAAAGTAGCCAAGTTTCATGTCTTCAGGAGCCAGTTCATTTTATGAAATTGCATTTATTAAATGCATTTATTATGTTATGCATTTATTAAAATGTTAGTAAAATGTTATGCATTTATTAAAATGCATAACAGCATTATGTTAGTTCAGGTGTACTGCATAGTGATTTGATTTGACATTTACATACATTATGAAATAATCACCACCATGAGTCTAGTAACCATCTTTCCCCATATAGAGTTATTACAATATCATTGACCATATGCTTTATGCTGTGTATTACATCCCTGTGGCTTATTTTATAACTAGACATTTGTACCTCTTAATCCCCATCACCTATTTCACCCCCCACTTCCAATTCCTTTCCCTTTTGAATCACCCATTTGTTCTCTGTATCTATGAGTCTGTTTTTGTTTTGATTCATTTGCTTGTTTATTTTGTTTTTTCAATTCCACATATAAATGAAATCATACAAAATTTGTCTTTCTCCATCTGACTTATTTCACTTAGCATAATATCTCTAGATCCATCCATGTTGTCACAGATAGCAAGATTTCATTTTTTAAAAAAATATATTTATTTATTATTTTTGGCTGTGTCAGGTCTTAGTTGTGGCATGAAGGATCTTTCATCACGGCACATGGACTCTTCATTCCAGCACACAGGCTTCTCTCTAGTTGTGGTGCGCAGGCTCCCGATCATGCAGGCTCAATAGTTGCAGTGCATGGACTCTCTAGTTGGGGTGCACGGGCTCCAGAGCATGTGGGATCAGCAGTTGTGGTGCACAGGCTTAGTTGTCCTGCGGCACACGGGATCTTAGCTCCTTGACCAGGGATCAACCCAGCATCCCCTGCATTGGAAGGTGGATTCATAACCACTGGACCACCAGGAAAGTCTCTCACTTATTTTTTTAGGGCTGAGTAATACTCTATTGTATATGTATACCACATCTTCTTTATCCATTCATCTGTTGATGGACATTTAGATTGCTTCCATATCTTGGCCATTGTAAATAATGCTGCTATGAACATAGGGGTGCACGTATCTTTTTAAATAGGTTTTTGTTTTCTTTGGGTAAATACCCAGAAGTGAAATTGCTGGATCATATGGCAGCTCTATTTTTAATATCCATACTATTTTCCATAGTGGCTGTACCAATTTACATTCCCACCAACAGTGAACAAGGGTTCCCTTTTCTCCACATCCTCACCAACATTTGTTGTTTCTTGTCTTTTTGTTGATAGCCATTCTGAGGTAATATCTTATTGTGGTCTTGATTTGCACTTTCCTGATGATTAGTGATGTTGAGCATCTTTGCATGTGCCTGTTAACCATCTGTATGTCTTCTTTGGAAAAAGGTCTATTTATGTCCTCTGCCAATTTTAAAATACAGTTGTTTGGGTTTCTGATGTTGAATTGCATGAGTTCTTTGTATAGTTTTGATATTAACCCCTTGTTAGTTATATCTTTTGCAAATATCTTCTCCCATTGAGTAGGTGGCCTTTTCATTTTGTTAATAGTTTCCTTTGCAGTGCAAAACTTTTTAGTTTGGTGTAATCCCATTTGTTTATTTTTACTTTTGTTTCCCTTGCCTGAAGAGACATACTTAAAAAAATATTGCTAAGACTGATGTCAAAGAACATTCTGCCTGTGTTTTCTTCTAGGAGTTTTAAGGTATCTCATCTTACATTTAAGTCTTTGAAGCATTTTTTAGTTTATTTTTGTATATGGTGTGAGAATGTAGTCCAGTTTGAGTCTTTTGCATGTAGCTGTACAGTTTTCCCAACACCAATTATTGAAAAGGCTGTCTTTTCCTCATTATGTATTCTTGCCTCCTTTGTCATAGATTAATTGACCATATAAATGTGAGTTCATTTCTGGGCTCTCTATTCTGTTCCATTGATCTCTGTGTCTGTTTTTGTGCCCGTACCATACTGTTTTGATTAGTGTAACTTCATTGCATATTTCAAAATCAGGAAATGTGACAGCTTTGTTCTTCTTTCTCAAGATTGCTTTGGATATTCAGGGTCTTTTGTGTTTCCACAAAAATTTTAGAATTATTTATTCTGGTGAAAATAATGTCATTGGTATTTTGATAGAGATTGCATTGACTCTGTAGATGGCCTTAGGTATTGTGGTCATTTTAACAATATTAATTCTTCCATTCCATGAGTAAGGTATATTTTTCCATTTGTTTGTGTTGTCTTCAATTTCTTTCATCTGTGTCTTTACCCTCCTTGTTTAGATTTTATTCATTCTCATTTTGATAGTTTGTTATCAGTGTATTGAAACACAACAGATTTCTGTATATTAATTGTGTATCCTGTAACTTTACTGAATTCACTTATTAGTTCTCATAGTTTTTTGGTGGTGTCTTTAGGATTTTCTATGTATGGTATCATGTCATTTGCAAATAGTGATAGTGTTACTTATTTCTTTCCAGTTTGGATTCCTTTTATTTCTTTTTCTTGTCTGATTGCTGTAGGTAGGACTTCCAATACTATGTTGAATAAAAGTGATGAGAGTGGGCATCTACATCTTATTCCTAATCTTAGAGGAAACGTTTTCATCTTTTTGCCATTGAGTATGATGTTGCCTGTGGGTTTGTTATATGTCGCTTTTATTATGCTGAGGTATGTTCCCTTTATACTCACTTTGTTGAGAGTTTTTATCATAAATGTGTGTTGCATTTTGTCAGCTTTTTTTTTGCATCTATTGAGGTGATTGTATGATTTTTTATTCTTCAATTTATTAATGTGGTGTATCATATTGATTGACTTGCAAGTATTGAACCACCTTGCATCCCTGGGATAAATCCCACTTGATCATGGTATAAGATCCTTTTGATGTATTGTTGAATTTGGTTTGCTATTACTTTGTTGAGGATTTTTGTATCTACATTCATCAGTGATATTGATGTCAAAATCTCAGCCTCTGTGAACCAGTGCCAAATCAAATCTTGGAGACAGAGTTTTGGGTGAAGTAGAAACGAATATCTTTATTGCTTTGCCAGGCAAAGGGGAACATGGCAGGTTCCTGCCCTTGAAACATATGTGTCTCAACCCAGGGAGTTTGGTGAGGAGTTTTATGACAGTGATTCAAGGGTGGGGTTGCTGATAAGATTAGGGTGTGTGCAGGGCCTGCACTCCTCTAATTGGTCTCAGGTAATCTTTTTGATGAGCTTCTCTTGTTCCTTTAATTTTGCCTCAGATGGTTTCTTGGCTGCTCCTCCCTTGATTAACAATTGTTCTTATCTGCCCTTTGGAACTCAGGGAAGGTCATGGAGGCTGGGGTCTGTTCCCTACAAATAAGAAAACAGGGAATAGAAAGGCTTCCATGCCCAGGAGCCCCACATGGTCCTGCTTGGTTTCAATGTTGGTCTGAAATTCTCTGGGTTTTTTTAATGGTGTATTCATCTCATTTTGGTATCAGGACAATGCCAGCTTCATAGAATGAGTTCAGAAGCATTCTTTTCTCTTCAATTTTTTGGAATATTTTGAGAAGTATAGGCATTAATTCTTTAAATGTTTGGCATGACTCACTTGTGAAGCCATTGGGTTCTGGACTTTTGTTTGTTGGGAGTTTTCTAAATTACTGATTCAATTTCATTACTGGTAATTTGTCTGTTCATATTTTCTGTTTCTTCCTGATTCAGTTTTTTCAGATCCTATGTTTATAGGGATTTATCCATTTTTTCTAGGTTGTCCATTTTATTGGTGTATAACAGCTTGTCGTAATCTCTTACGATCCTTTATATGTCTGTGGTGTCTGTTATTACATCTCCTCCTTCATTTCTGATTTTATTTAATTGGACCCTCTTTCCTTTTTTCTTGATGAGTCTGGCTAAAGTTTTATTAATTTTGTTTATCTTTTCAAAGAACCAGCTCTTAGTTTCATTGATCTTTTCTATCATTTTTTAGTTCCATATTTTATTTATTTCTGCTCTTGCCTTTATTATTTCTTTTCTTCTACTAGTTTTAGATTTTGTTTGTTCTTTTATTCTAGTTCTTTTAGGCAGAAAGTTATATGTTTTAATTGAGATTTTTCTTATTTCCTGAGGTAGGTTTGTATCTCTATAAACTCTCCTGTTAGAACTACTTTTACTACCATAGATTTTGGATCATTGTGTTTCCATTTTCATTTCTCTTCGGGTATTTTAAAATTTCCTCTTTGATTTCTTCAGTGACCCATTGGGTGTTTAATAGCATATTATTTAGACTCCACATGTTTGTGTTTTTTAATAGTTTTTTTTCTTGTAGTTTAATTCTAGTGTCATACTGCTGTGGTCAGAAAAGATGTTGATATGATTTTAATCTTCTTAAACTTATTAAGACTTCTTTTGTGGCCTAACATGTGATCTATCCTGAAGAATGCTCCATGTGCACTTGAAAATAATGTACATTCTGCTGTTTGTGGCTGAAATATTCTGTCTATATATCTATTAATTCCATTTGATCCAATAGGCCTGTGTTTCCTTATTGACTTTCTGTCTGGGTGATCTATTCATTCATGTATGTAGGGTCCCCTACTATTATTATATTACTGTTAACTTCTCCTTTTATGTTTCTTAATATTAGCTTTATGTATTTAGGTGTTCCTTTGTTGAGTGAATATATGATTACAATTGTTTTGTCTTCTTGTTTGATTGATTCCTTTATCAATATGTAGTGTTCATCTTTGTCTCTTGTTGCAGTCTTTGTTTTAAAGTCTATTTTGTCTGATATAAGTATTGCCACTGCAGCTTTTTTTGTATTTTCACTGGCATGGAATACCTTTTTCCATCCTCTTGCTGTCAGTCTGTGTGTGTCTTTAGATCTGAAGTGAGTCTCTTGTAGGCAGCATAGATTTGGATCTTTTTTTTTTTTTTTTTTTGCGGTATACGGGCCTCTCACTGCTGTGGCCGCTCCGGTTGCGGACCACAGGCTCCAGACATGCAGGCTTAGTGACCAAGGCTCACAGGCTTAGCCGCTCCGTGGCATGTGGGATCTTCCCAGACCGGGGCACGAACCTGTGTCCCCTGCATCGGCAGGCAGATTCTCAACCACTGCGTCACCAGGGAAGCCCTGAATCTTTTTAAAATTCATTTAGCTACTCTATGTCTTTTGACTGGAGCATTTAGTCCATTTACACTTAAATAAATTATTGACAGGTATGTACTTATTGCCATTTTGTTAATTGCTTTCTCATTGGTGTAGTTATTTTTGTTCCTTTCTTCTTTTGCCCTCTTCCCTTGTGGTTCGATGACTTTCTGTAATGTTATGTTTGGATTCCTTTCTCTTTATTTTGTGTGTATCTATTATAGGTTTTTGGTTTGTGGTTATCATGAGGTTCATGTGTAACAGCATAAACATATATGTGATAATTTTAAGTTGATGATCTTTTCAGTTTGAATGCCTTCTGACAACCTTACATTTTTACTCCAACCCTTCCCCCCCCCCAATTTAATGTTTTTGACATCATATTGTACATCTTTTTGTTTTGTGGATATAGATGATTTTACTACTATTGTCTTTTAGTCTTCCTACTAGCTTTTTATTTTTACTATATGTTTTCTTAATTTTCATATTTCTGGTTGTAGGCTTTCCCTTTCTGCTTAGAAAAGTCCCTTTAACATTTCTTGTAGATTCAATTTAGTGGTACTGAACTCATTTAGCTTTTGCTTGTCTGTTAAACTCTTTTTCTTCTTCAAATTTGAATGATAACCTTGCTAGGTAGAGTATTCTTTTTGTAGTTTTTTTTCCTTTCATCACTTTGAATATATCATGCCACTCTCCTCTTGCCTGCAAAGTTTCTGCTGAGAAGTCATGTGATAGTCTTACGGGAGTTCCTTTGTATGTAACTAGTTGCTTTTCTCTTGCTGCTTTTGAGATTCTCTCTTTATCTTTAATTTTTGTCACTTTACTTTTTTTTTTTTTTTTTTGCGGTACGCGGGCCTCTCACTGTTGTGGCCTCTCCTGTTGCAGAGCAACAGGCTCCAGACGCACAGGCTCAGTGGCCATGGCTCATGGGCCCAGCCACTCCGTGGCATGTGGGATCTTCCTGGACCGGGGCACGAACCCGTGTCCCCGGCATTGGCAGGTGGACTCCCAACCACTGCGCCACCAGGGAAGCCCTGTCATTTTAATTTTAATGTGTCTTGATGTGAACCTCTTTGGTTCATCTCTTTTTTTTAAATTAATTTATTTTTTTGGCCATCACCTGGCATATGGGATCTTAGTTCCCCAACCAGGGATTAAACTAGCACCCCCTGAAGTGGAAGCATGGAGTCTTAACTACTGGACCACCAGGGAAGTCCCTGGTTCATATTTTTGGGACTCTCTGTGCTTCCTGGACTTATATGTCTGTTTCCTTCCCCAGGTTAGAAAAGTTTTTATCTATTATTTCTTCAAATAAGTTCTGCCTCTTTTTCTTTCTCTTGTTCTTCTAGGATCCCTGTAATGTGAGTGTTAGTATGCTTGATGTTGTTCCAGAAGTCTTTTTTCTGTTCATCTTGGGTGATGTCTACCCATTTTCTGATCTGTTCTTCTGTATCATCTAATCTGCTGTTGATTCCTTCTAGTGTATTTTTATATCATTTATTGTATTCTTTAGCTCTGTTTGGGTCTTCTTCCTTTTTTCTACTTTTTACTTTCTTACTTTTCTTACTTTACTTTTACTTTTTTTACTTTCTATTTTCTACTTTTTACTTTTTATTCTCACTGTGTTCATCTGTTTTTCTCCTGAGTTTGTTCATCTTTTTTTTTTTTTTTTTTTTTTTTTGCGGTATGCAGACCTCTCACTGTTGTGGCTTCTCCTGTTGTGGAACACAGGCTCAGCAGCCATGGCTCAGCAGCCATGGTTCATGGGCCTAGCCACTCCACAGCATGAGGGATATTCCCGGACCGGGTCATGAACCCATGTCCCCTGCATCAGCAGGCGGACTCTCAACCACTGCACCACCAGGGAAGCCCTGTTGAGCATCTTTATGATCATTATCTTGAACCCTTAACAGGCAGATTTCTTATCTCCACTTAATTTAGTTCTTTTTTTCTGAGGTTTTATCTCTTCATTTTGCCCAGTTCTCTGTGTTTATTTCTAGGTGTTAGGTTGGTCAGTTATGTTTCCCAATTTTGGAGAAATGACTTACGTAGGAAATATCCTATGGGGTCCAGTAGCATGCTCCTCTCTGGTCACCAAACTATATGTTCTAGGGTGCTCCCTATGTGGGCTGCATGCCCCCTTCTGTTGTGGGAGGGCTGACTACTATGGGCACACTAGTAGGTAAGGCTTGGTACTCGCCTGGTTGGCAGTGAGGCTATGTGTCATGTGGTAGCTGCAGGCCTGCTGAAGAGTGCAACAGACTTCCCATGTAGTTGGCTGTGTGGCCCGGGATGGCACAGGGCATTTGCTGACCTGCTGGTGAACAAGACTGTGTCTCCACATGTCTGTCTGCTTGATCTGGTAGGGGGACATGGGCTGGTGCCAACGTGCTAGAGGGTGGGGCTGGGTTCTCTGTGTGGTTTCTTATATGCCCAGGGGGATTGGGGCTGGTGCAGCCTGCTGGTGGGCAGATAAGCGCCTGGCACTTGAGGGAAGATTACTAAATGATGCTTGCCAGTGATGGTATTGTTATGGAAAAATGATCTCCCCAAAACGGCTGCTGCCAGCATCTCCATCCCCAGGAGGCTCTCCAAGATCAGCAGGTAGGTCTGACCCAGGCTCCTTTCAAACTACTGCCTCTGTTCTGGGACTTGGATTGTGTGAGAATTTGCATGTGCTCTTTAAGAGCAGAGGATCTGTTCCCTATAGCCCTGTCACTCTCCCAAATATAAGCCCCGTTGGTTTTCAAAGCCAGATGTTCTGGGTGCTAATCTTCCCTATGCAGGACCCCTGGGCTAGAGAGCCTGATGTGGGGCTTGGACCCCTTGCTCTTTGGGCAGGACCTCTACTATTGTGATATTCCTCCAATTTGTGGGTCACTGACCCAGGGGTGTGGGTCCTGATGATATGTGTCTCCACCCCTCCTACTCATCTTGTTGTGGTTCCTTCTTTATATCTTTAGCTGTGGAAATTTTTTTTCTGCTAACCATCAGATTGTTCTCATGGATAGTTGCTTTATACATAGTTGTAATTTTGGTATGCTTGTGGAGAGGAGGTAGTTCAACGTCTTCCTACTCCACCTTTGAAAACAAGCTGGGATGCATTGTTAAGAGCAGATGTTCCCTCCAATCCCTTATCCTTGCTACATTTATATCATGGGAATTCATAGCCAGAAGCCTTCAACTTGCACCCCGCTACCCATTCCAGGGTTTCACTACAACTACCTGTAACCCCCAAAGTTCCCTCTACTAATCAGGTGCCCAGCATACCTGCTCACCCCGTCAGACCTCTGGGAAAGTGACTTCTTATCCAATGTGGAAAGTCTTGTTTTTGATATAGTTCACTTCCTGGATCCTATGAGGAAGGAGTCTTTCTTTTTAAGATTCCATTTCCTTGGAGGTCACAGATATGTCTTTTCCTATTTGAATGTTAACACCCTTCTCACAGGCAGGTAAGGAGAAACCCCTAATCTGATCCTGTCTGAGAGGAGCAGCACTCAGCATGTGATCAGGGAGTAATGTGAGTGGATTGATGGTCATCTTCATTTCCATGGTTACCAGACCCTGCTGTTGGGAAAGGTTCACTGCTCCTCTATCCTGTGGTAGTTAATGCTTTGCTAGTATAATCATCTCTTGGTACATGCAGAGGATTGGTTCCAGAACCCCCCACGGATACCAAAATCCATGAATGCTCAAGTCCCTTACAGTTGGCGCTCCGTATCTGTGGGTTCTGCATCTGCAGATATGGAAGGCTGACTATATTTAGTCAGTGTCAGCTAACACCTACAGGATGCAAAGATTATGTCAACTTTCTCCACAAAATGCTCATAATTCTCTAGTAATACTATACCTCCAGGTTTTTTCTGGGAGCAGCACTAAGGACAATAAAGACTTCCTAAAATTATGCATTTGATGTTATAATTGTTCACTATTAGGCATATTTTCTATCTATCTTGGAAGAAACATATTCTTCCTTCTATAAAGAAGTGAGGTGATCAGCCTCTTCTGCTCAGAGAGTGAGGAACAGCTTATTTGCTCTGGATCTTAGTTTCCATGTTCTTATTGCAGGATGGCAATCTCATGCCCATGGGTTCTTGTGACAACTGATGATGGAGCAGTAATGATGGGTGATGATTGAAAAACTGGGCCTTCAAGTTAGACAGACCTGGGTTGAAATTCAGCTCTAATCCTACATTTTCTACTGATTCACTCTCTGAACCTGACAAGTGCCTGAATAGATCTGTACCTTAGTTTGTTCAACTGCAGAATGGGAAGAATAATGCCTACCTCTCAGGGTGGAGTAAAGAGTGAGACATGTCAAGTCCAGCGGGGGTGCCTGGTTAGTAGTCATATGCATTAGCACCAATTTTCTGGTTTTCCCATTGGGTGGGTATGGGGAAGGGTGCAGAATGCAAATGACAGAGTCCCACAGTAAATCTGCAGTTGGCATAATTAGTGAAAATGCAAATTAAATATTTGACCAGCGATAAGAAATTTATGAGCATGAATACCACAGCTCTGATCACATAGCCTATGTGTGTAGTAAGAGGCAGCATTTCTTTTGTTTAAAACCCTGTGTACTCAATTTGCATTCAAAGGAAGGTTGTGGAATCATCCAGGCCCACTGCAAACAAGAAATTGGGATGCCAGCAAGGCCAATGTTTTTGAGAGAATGTTGGGCTATTAATCATAAAATAGCAAAACAGGGCACTTTTATTTATAGCAAACTGTTGTTAGGGAGATAATAAGAACCCCTTTCAAAACTCTCATTTTTTTTTCTCCCACAGCAGAGTACTTGGCTTATACAACGATTTTTTAGATGAAACAAAACCCCCATACATGCATGAGCCCTGAGTGTTTGTGGTTTTTAGACCTTGCCATCAACCAGCCCCTGCAGGATGGGGAGGTGTGGAGCAACCCTGTGAAGGGAGGCCAGGGTGTAGCTAGCTCCCTTTAATAGTGACTCGGTAAGTAAAGCCCCATTAGGTTGGAAATGAATGAGTAGCCCCAGGAAAGCTCAGATGACCTTTTGCACCTTCCTCTGCTGGATGACCGAGAAGTCCCAGTTTACTTCCTGTGTGCTGGGAGGGGCCAGTGACCATCACTAAATCAGATGTCCCTTTCCTGGTCCCTCTAGAGTTAGATGCTGCCTCCTTCCAGGAAGTTTGTGGGGGGATGTCAGTTCATGAAAGTTCACCTGTGCTCAGTCCCTTGAAGTACAAGGTCTGAGCTTTTTCAGTTTCTGGATAGAGCAGACACTTAAATATTTGTGGAATTCATGAATGACTTTATGCATGCCTTTGGACCTGTACTCTAGCAAATAGAAGATGTGGTAGGCTGAAAAATGCACCCCCCCCCCCCCCCCACCGCAAAGATACCCACATCCTAATCCTTGGAACTTGTACATATTTGCTTTTTGGAAAAAGGGTCTTTGGAGATGCAATCAAGAGATGAGAAGATGGGCTTCCCTGGTGGCGCAGTGGTTGAGAGTCCACCTGCCGATGCAGGGGACACGGGTTTGGGAAGACCCCACATGCCGCGGAGCAGCTAGGCCCGTGAGCCATGGCTGCTGAGCCTGCGCGTCCGGAGCCTGTGCTCTGCAACGGGAGAGGCCACAACAGTGAGAGGCCTGTGTACCGGAAAAAAAAAAAAAAAAAAATTAAATTTTGGGAGATCTTTCCATATGTATATATAGGTATTTCCTCATTCTTTTTAAACAATTGTGTAAACATTTTGTTGTATGAATGTATCACAATTGATTTACTTGGTCCAAAATGGCAAATTATTAAGGTAACTGAATATGCTTCTGTTTTGACAAGGACAGGACACTTTAAACTGTACTTATAAGAGCATAGAATATCTTTCTTTCCCTAAACCATGGCAGACTATTGTGATTGTGATCAAAAGGCAGCATGGTTAGTGAAGAGGTCTGGGTTCCTTGCAGTAACCGTGGAATTGGGGAGCAGTCTGGGATTTGCCCTCTGTTTTTACTTCTAAACTCTCTGTGCAGTGGACAAACACCCCAGCAATTTGTTCATTCATTTCTTCATGCAACCAGTGGGTTTCAGAGCCTTCTATGTTCCCAGAGTTGTGCCAGCATTCTGCAGCAGATAAAGATGAGTAATATAAAACATTCTGCCTCCAAGTAGCTTGTTGCCAAACAACAGGAGCCCTGTGGCACTGTGTTTGAGCACAAGTGCGGGAAGTGGGGTAGTGAGAGATGAACCGAGGAAGGTCAGGTGGGGCTGAGCCCACCTGTAGCTTATTTTTTATATATAGTAGTTTCTACATCTTAATCCCATACCACTATCATGCCCCTCCCCCCTTCCCTCTCCCCAGTGGTAACCACTAGTTTGTTCTCTAAATCTTGAAAATATTTTAAAGTGTGTTTGTGTGTTTTAGTCAAAAGATCTAGCAAGAAGAGGACTGAAGAGCTATAGGCTGGCCTATTTTTAACCACAAGATCAAAGGTGGAGCAAAGAAAACTGATGAGACAGGTTTTCCTCCACACCAGGAGAACAGGCCCAGGTGGGCTCTCAGGGGTTGCAAATACAGGTGGGGGTGGGGCCTGGGCTCCTCCCCCTCCCCCTAAGGGCACTGGGAACAGCTTCCTCTTTGAGGCTGGCAGAGGTAGGCATCTGTGCTCCTGGGCATTGCCCTTGGCCCTGAGATGAGTTCTGAGTGGGCTCCCCCCTCCCCCAGCCAACCCAGTACCCTCCTGGGGCCCCTCCGGAGCCCCTTCTCGGTGCTGCACCTGTAGGGCGGGCACAGCTGCGGTGGCAGCACCGCAGTCATTATGGGAAGAATATGCTAATGACAGATGCCTGTGATGAATTTGCCTTTTCTGTCGCCCGTCAAGCCCAAGCTGCACTTGTTGGAAAGGATAATTAAATCGGAATCAAATGCTTGCAGTCAATATTGAACTCGGAGCGCTACATAACAATACAGGAAGTAATGAGTCCAGCTGTAAATGCCCACCTTTGCTGGAGACCCTGGCCGGGCTCGGGGTGTGTGCTCAAATGAGCTTCTCGGTAAACAGTCAAGGGCTCAGTGGCGCGGGTCATGTTTATGAACTTGTTAATGCTCGTGCATTTAGGGTAATGCTATTTGTTCCCCTAAGACTGGACAAAACCTGACTCAGAAAGTGTGGGATCCAGAGCGACTAGGCCAGGCCAATAGGGGGATTTGTCACGGGCACCTACCCACCCTGGGCCTCCTATTTGCTCAGGCTTGGCCCGGGGTGGGGGAGGGGGGGCGCTGCACATGAGTTTCTGCCTCCCTGCAGCTTCTCACCTGCTCTGGCAAAGCGGCGGTTGTGATGGTGACCCGGCGGGGTAAGTGCCCATGACAAATCCTGCCAGATGCCTCTTCCTCATGTGATGTGCTCGTCCTGATGCATCTTGCAGTACCGGAAAGCGAAAAGTGCGTGGGTGGCAAGTGGCTATTTCTCTGCGGTCCAAACGGTAGTTTTCTCTAAGGGCTTTCTTTGGGGAAAATTTTGTGAGGAGAAGCCAACGTGTCCCACCACGCCTTGCTCCTAAATGCCAGGTGCTGCCACCGTCCTAACGCCTGGGACCTGGGTGGGGACGGTAACCGGTACAGTCCCTTGTTTGTTAGCAATGGCCAGGGAAACTCAGAGAGTGAAATGCAGCGCAAGGGGGCTCACGTGTGAGACAGAGAACAAGGACCTGACCATCCGCCCCTCACACACGGGAGTCAGACAGCTTTCCTCAGGGTCCCTAGGAGTTGAGTCGCTCCTGCTCCATTTCATTTATATTTAGAGATGGGAAAAGGGGCTTCTCCAGACCACCTCCTTCTACACATCTGTCTGTTAAGAGGGAATGCATTTATTATATATAGGATGGATAAACAACGAGGTCCTAATGGATAGCATAGGGAAATATATTCAATATCCTGTGATAAACCATAATGGAAAAGAATATGAAAGAGAATGTGTATAGGGACTTCCCTGGTGGTCCAGTGGTTAAGACTTCACCTTCCAATGCAGGGTGTGGGTTTGATCCCTGGTGGGGGAGCTAAGATCCCACAAGCCTTGTAGCCAAAAAACCAAAACATAAAACAGAAGCAATATTGTAACAAATTCAAAAGACTTAAAAAAAAATAAAAAGCAGTGGTGTGTGTTTTAAAACAACAAAAGAATGTGTATACATGTATAACTGAATCATTTTGCTGTACAGCAGAAATTAACACATTATAAATCAACTATACTTCAATAAAATAAATTTTAAAAGAGCAAATGCATTTAATTGTAGTCTTTTTTAATGCTAAAGATCTCCCCCCATTTCCTATGCATCCAGTTTATTTATAGAAGATAATTCAACAATGTTAATGAATTCAACAAACATTTATGAGTCATATCATGTGCCCGGCAGTCTTCTCAGTGCTGGGGATGCAGAGCTGAATAGGACAGGGGTGAACAGCATGCAACTTTGCCTGGGGAAGGTATGCAGCCTCCGTGATTAATACAACTTGTGGTCATGTGTCCTAAACACTATGAATCTAGGCTAATGAGGAGACTCCTAATGTCTTACTTCCCTGGGCAGACTCAGTGACCTCTTTAGGTATCTAAAATATTTTACTGGAGAAATACGGTGACCTCTTTCAAAGGGGTCCTCACAGATGCAGCAAAGCCTGTCATTTGAGGTGTAAGGAGCCAGGGACTGATTACTTATTCATCAACAGTGCCACTGTCTCTGCCTGGCCCAGCAAACACTTGGATACCAAATATCTTTTCCATCTCCATGTCAACTGCCTTCCTCCCCTTTGAAGTTCCAAACATCTACACCCCCTCTCCAAATCCTCTTTTGTCTTTAATTGAAGATGGTATTTAAGGTGAGGGCTTCAGTCATTTGGGCAAGTTACTTAGTTTTCCTGGGTCTCTCCAATGTATACATGTTATTAAACTTTTGTTTGATATTCTCCTGTTAATCTGTCTCATGTCAGTTTAATAAAAGAACCTTGAAGGGTCAAGGACATGAATCCCATTCATGAGGTCTCCACCTCATGATCCGATTATCCCGAAAAGGCCCTACCTCCTAACACCATCATATTGGGGTTAGAATTTTAACATATGAATTTGAGGGGGACGCAGACATTCAGTCCATAACAATTTTCTTGTTCATCTCTGAAGTATCTGAATGTAACACAACTGGAATATTTTTCTAGGTTGGTCTTTTTTGCCGTGAACACTTCACTCTTCAATATAAAGAGAACTGTGCAATCCCTTAAAATCCCTTAAAATCTCTAGAATAGACTAGATGGTTAAGTGATATTACTGCCTTTCAACCTTCTGAATTAGAACCTGTTAAATAACAGCTAACTGGAATATGTCACTTTTGTTATTTTTCTCTTGTGAAATTCACTGACACTGAGTCTGCTTCTCACATTAAACTTATTAATATTTTATAATTTATAAGATGTAGCAAATTATTGGGTGAGAAATTGGGAACACACCTCTTTGATTTGCAAGAACTCATTTCACACCCAGCTAGATGAGTTTACTCTTGGAGATTATAATGAGCAGGTGTCAACAAAGTTACCCGTTAATGGGCAAATATTATTCACTACAGACAGGAACTGTGTCCCAGGTATGTTTTTCACAAGGTAGTGGCTGAACTTGGAATCAGAGGTAGTACGATCACAAACAAAAGAAAAAAATATTTTCCTAATTTTCTGTTCTAAAATCAGCTGACAGTAGGAGAATTCCAGGTGGTTCATACAGCATTCTACCACCAGGCGTCCATGCTCAATTGCATTTAGACTTTGAGGGAGGCCTACTTTAGCCTACGAATGTGAAACAGCCCTGTGCTGGAGTTACTGTTAAGGGGTGAATATAGCCCCAGCTTGCTGTGGACAGTTCGAGCTGCCAGCTTTATTTCCCAGGATAAAGCTGATAAAATTATCTGTGATTCTAACAGCTTTTCAGATTTCAGAAGATTAAATTCCGTGTACTTGGGCCAGTAACAGCTTTAAAAACTCTCTGATCCTGAGCGGGTTCCTGGTTTATTTTTGGCTTTGATCTTACTTCAGAAGTATAGATTTAAGTATTTTAAAAAATAGAATGAATGAAGAGGTGGGACTTGCCAATGAGAATTCAAAGCAGGGGACTTGGTGGGAAATGAGTTTGGAGCAGAAATTTACCATTCATTCCTTCGCAGTTCAGTGTTTAATGGTGGCCTGGGGATCACCTAGGAAAGACTGGAAGATGTTTCTAAAACTTTGCCTTGTAAAAATTGTTTCTCTTCCACGTTCAGATTTTTCAACTCTGTACAAGCAGAGACTTAGGACATTGCACAGGAAAATACCAATGAGTTGCCAAGATCTCAGCTCTTATAAAAGTCAGTAAAGATTCCTTTTTTAAAGTTGCTCTCCAACTAAACTGTCTCTGATATTCTTTGTGATTCTTCCATCTTAGGGTCCAGGCAGAGAGAAGGTGAAAATAATCTTCTTAGACTTTTATCAAAACAAAGCACTCAGTACCCAATCTAATCTCTCATTTACTTTTCTCCCCAAACTGGCACAATACTCTATGCTTCTGTTAACTCTAAGGGGACAATATTTTCAATTGGTTATACTTTTCTTACAGCAGAGAGTAGAGTTATAGAAGGAATATCTGTTCTCTTAGAATCAAGAGTTTTTGTAAGTTCAAAAGAGACTTTTTAGAAGTCCTCTACTAACTTTATACATAAAACTACAGGAGGGCTTCCCTGGTGGTGCAGTGGTTGAGAGTCCGCCTGCCGATGCAGGGGACACGGGTTCATGCCCGGGTCCGGGAGGATCCCGCATGCTGCGGAGCGGCTAGGCCCGTGAGCCATGGCCGCTGGGCCTGCACGTCCAGAGCCTGTGCTCCACAATGGGAGAGGCCACAACAGTGAGAGGCCCGCGTACCGCAAAAGAAAAGAAAAAAAAATAAACTACAGGAGCTGCTGTAGGACAACCAGAAGCAGCCTCAGCCTCTGCATTTTAGGAATCAGCACTTTCATTGAGAGCAAATGAAACATGCAGAATACAGTCAGACAGTTAAGATAAACTGCTAGGGAGACAAAGGAGGGATGCAGACAGGGGTTCTGAGGGAGCCCACCAGAAGTGAAGACACTGACAGAGGGATTAAATCCACCCTAAATATGAAAATACTTTAAAAAGTAACTGCAGGAAATACATCAGAACAGATGTAGGAAAGGAATCACAAAGTACCTACCATTTAATGGGTCAGGCAAATGACTTAAAAAGATAGACTCAGTTTAATGAAGAATACATGATTAAAGGGGTAGTCTTCCAAATATATAGCTACTGGGGGAGATTAAAAGAAAAAAAGAAGAAAGAAGGGCATCTTGGCACTTAAACAATGAGGGGGAAAGAAATAAAAGGGAAAAAATAGCTTTGCCTGCAAGACAACAATATCTGAGGACTTGTAAACCCTCTACCACCTAGAAACAAGGAGTCAAAGAAACAAAAACCCTATTAAAGTACTCAGCCTTTGCTAGACAGAAAGAACGTGCCACTAAGCTAGAAATCTTGTAAGACACCTCAATATCATAAAAAATGAGCAAGAAGAAAATTAAATCCATAGAGAACTATGGATTTGCAGAAAATCAGGAAATAAATTTTTACAGAAATTTGTCCTCAGAAAAGAATCATAAAGGGCTTCCCTGGTGGCGCAGTGGTTGAGAATCTGCCTGCTAATGCAGGGGACATGGGTTTGAGCCCTGGTCTGGGAGGATCCCACATACCGCGGAGCAACTAGGCCCGTGAGCTACAACTACTGAGCCTGCGCGTCTGGAGCCTGTGCTCCGCAACAAGAGAGGCCGCGATAGTGCGAGGCCCACGCACTGCGATGAAGAGTGGCCCCCACTTGCCACAACTAGAGAAAGCCCTTGCACAGAAACGAAGACCCAACACAGCAAAAATAAATAAATAATTATAAAAATAAAAAAATAAAAAAAATAAAAAATAAAAAAATAATAAATTACTAAAACTCCTACCCCCAACATCTTCTTAAAAAAAAAAAAAGAAACATAAAGCAGAAGAAAACTGTAAATCTACATTCCAACTCAGAAACTAAGGACATAAATAGACAATAAACAAGGAGAAATTTTTTTAAAGTTGATTGAATTCAGGAAAGAAATGGAATAAAAGTACAAAATTATCTCAGAAATGAAAAATAAATTACAAGATACTCATGAAAGAACAGACTCAAATGAAAATTTAATAGGGGCAACAGAGAAAAGCAGGAATACAGCACATACAAAGAAAATGGCATAAAGAAAGAACTGAAATGGATGGGAGAAAAAGTAGTGGAAATGGAAAACAGGCAAAGAAGAAATAACATTCCTATCAGTGAAGTCCCTGAAGCAGGAAGAACAAATCAACAGAACAGAGCTATATTTAAGCTATAACCCAAGAAATATTTCCAGAATTATAAAAAGACCTGAATCCATGCATTGAAAAGACTGGCTACCTCAGAAAATTAACACAGAATGATCAACTCTGAGGCATTTTCTAGTAAAACTATTAGATTTCAAATATAAAGATAAAATCCTCAAGATCTGCAGGCAAAAAGGAAAAATAATTTTAAAGAGCAAAAGAATTAGTCTGGCAACAAACTTTTCAAGACCAACCTACAAAACCAGGCAATAATGGAGCAGTATTTTTTAAAAGCTTAATGAAAGAAAGTATGAGTCTAGGATTCTCTACTTCTCTTTTTCTATATGCATTAATTAATTAGAATACTACTATTAGGAAAAGATGTCTCTTTTATCCCATTTATTTATTTGAATATATATATATATATATCAGCATTGATTCATGACTATATGTTTTATGGGTTAAAATCCATTATTATTATTACTATTATTAGTATTATTAATTTTGTTGTTCAAATTGTTCTGGCTTTGGCAATTAGAGGCTCCTTCAGGTTGGCTTCTTGGTTTTTAAATTTCCAAGAGAAAGTCTTTCTCTTATTTCTTTATTTGTTTTTGTTAGTAAATTTCAGATTTATAGTATTGTGATCAGAGTGTGTTGTGTGAAATATTTCTGCATGAAAGGTACTAATGTTCTTTTTTTGTGACCCAACCCATAGAATAAACTATTCATGAGTCAGTACTGATATAAATGTGTAATCAAATAAATAAATGGAAGAGATAACTCTTCCTTACCATAGAATTTCAATTAATTAATGTAGACAGAAAGAGGGAAATAGAGAATCATCATTAGGCAAACACCACAGAATTAAAAGTGAGATTCGTCAATGGATGTTAAAATTAGTGGCAAAAGTTTGAGAAGAAACACTGAGGATTTGTATAGTCTCAAAGCACCTCCCTCAATATGCTTACCAACTACAAAGTGAAAAACAGTAACCTTACAGTGGAAACATCTAGCAGACACCAACTTAACCAAGTGATCAAAGTAAACAAGACTGAGGAACTGTTACAGACTATAATAGAATAAAGTTATTTTATAAATAAATAAATACAATAAGAGATCCTGAATAGGATCCTGGAAAAAAATTAAAAGTTAAAAAGAATTCAAAATCACACAAAAGATGCTCAAAATCGTTAGTCATTAGGAAACAAAAATTAAAACCAAAATAAGGAACTATTAAGTACATATTAGAATGGCTAACATAAAAAGTACTGATAATACCAAGGGCTGACAAGTGAAGCAACGGGAATCTGCTAATAGGAACACAAAATGTTATAGTCATTCTGGAAAACAGTTTGGAAATGTCTTAAAATGGTAAACATATACAACACCAAGAGTGAACTCAAATGTGAACTATGGACTTTGGATGATAATGATGTGTCAGTATAGGTTCATCAATTGTAACAAACATACCACTCTTGTGGGGGTTATTACTCATGAGGGAGGCCATGCATGTGTAGAGTCAAGGGGATATTGGAAATTCCCATAGCTTCTGTTTAATTTTGCTGTGAACTTAATAATGTGCCAAAAATAAAGTCTAATAAATTTTACAAATTAAACATACATTTATAATATGACCCAATAATTCCACTTCCAGGTATTTTTCTCAGAGAAATAAAAAGTTATGTTCATAGAAAAACTTTTTTGTGAATGTTTATTGCAGTTATATTCATAATCACCCCAAACTGGAAGCAATTCAATTGTCTTTTAATGTGCCACTGACTAAACAAACTGTGGTACATCCACACAATGTTGCGCTACACACCAATAAAAAGAAATGAACTACTGGTACTTAGAATAACATGAATGAATCTTAAAATTTATTTTGCTAAGTGAAAGAAGCCAGTTTTAAAATATTGCAAACTGTATTATTCTATTTATACAGTGTTCTGGAAAAGGGAAAAAGAAATAGAAAATAGATCAGTAGTTTCCTGGGGTTAGAGTTAGGGTGAGGGTATACATACAGAGGGGTAGTATGAGGGGATTCTTTGGAGTATTAGATTTTTTCTGTATTCGGTCTGTGGTAGTGATTACAAGAATCTATACATCTGTAGAAACTCAAAGAACTGTAACCACCAAAAGTAAATTTTACTGTATGTATATTGAAAAGTTAAAAAATAAAAGGCATCACTATGATAGACCCAGGCAGACTCCAGTTGTTCCTGTTTTCCATGATTCAGTTATTCTTGTACTACCAGCATGATTGCTTGCCCCATGTATGTACCACCTGATGTCCAACCACCATTACTTAATACTTTCATTTAAATCATCTAATTCCTTTCAAAAGGGATTATATGATATCTTTGAATTCACTGATTTGGTGTGCTAGTTATGTTTCTTCAACAAACTTTAATATAAATATATACCTATTTGAATGACAACAACAAAAATAGCCAGAAACAATGTTAGGAAGGAGTGATAGACCGTTGACTCTTGAAAGAACCCATAAAGATAATCTGGTACAATTCAATTATTTTTCAAATTGTATTTATACAGACTAGACCATTTCATCTGAGCATTGCTAAAGAAAGTTGCTTCTCAATGATTCAGAGCAATTGATTCAGAGCAATGTGGTAGACATTCTGACCTGACCAAGAACTGGCAGCAATATAAGGAAAGAATGTTTTGTTTAGAAAAGAAAAATGTCAGGGGAAATTGAATAAGCCCTCTGTATCCCCACCTTTTGTACATAAAATCATTGTATCCATTTAAATAAATTATGTCTTTATTTTTTTAAGTGCTGATTTTACAGGAAAATAAACTAGCCATCCTAGTTTATTAAACGTTAGACAAAATTGTATTGTAGCCTGGTGTATGCATGGCTGGGTGTGAAGAATTAGTATAGTAACCCATATGCAGCTGCCTGGATGGACCTGTAATATGAAAGATGTAGTCTACCACACAGCAATGCCTGGGATACAGGTTTTTTTCTGCCAAGGGCTAAAGGCCAAAATCTATTTATCAGCCCAGAAGGCTGGAGATGTTTTGGTTGAAGCCTTACTCAGCATATTCCTCTATCGAGTAGTAACTTCTTTTCTTTATTTGAAAATGTATAATTTAATACCTCATATTGCTACAATGTTTTTATTCAGGGTGGATCCAAGTTTTGGGAAGCCTGTAGCTCATACAATTTTTGTAATCCTCATTAACAAAAAGAATAGAAAATTACAAATACAAAAGTAGGTACAAAAGAGAATATTTATTTATGATGCAAAAATAAATTTCAACACATTACACATTTTAAGAAGATGAAAAAATCCAGGAAAACATCATATTTTTATTAACCCCTGTCATACCTGTATCATATTTGTTTCCTGCATTTTTTGACTACATGCTCTTTGATCAGTTTTGTAATGCCATTTGTATAGAGAGTTTAAAAAGATAATTCAGCATTTCTTCTCATTGATTTACATTTTTATTTATTACTGATAGTCAGGATGCATAAAACATGCAACTCTACATACAGATATCCTGTTTCCAGTACTGACTGAAACAACCTTATAAATACAGGAATTCTGATTAATACTCTTTTGTGCAATCCCTGTCAAAAAAGAAAAAACCAAACCATCTGGTTTATGTTCCTTATCAAGTGTGTTTCTGAGAGAAGAGACATTCTGTTTTGACTTGTCTATGATAATGGACTCTTTTTTTTTTTTTTTTAACATCTTTATTGGGGTATAATTGCTTTACAATGGTGTGTTAGTTTCTGCTTTATAACAAAGTGAATCAGTCATACATAAACATATGTTCCCATATGTCTTCCCTCTTGCGTCTCCCTCCCTCCCACCCTCCCTATCCCACCCCTCCAGGCTGTCACAAAGCACCGAGCCAATGATAATGGACTCTTAAGGCTTACTATTCTCAGGGTTAGGTCTGAACATTTCACTGACCATACATTTCTGTTTTGGGGAGCAATGGAATGTGTTTCTGTTATGATATGTCCTCTGACCATACCTAGAAGAGTTTCATTTCAATAATTAAAATGTCTAATCCTGTGTAGGAATCAACTCTGTGGACTCCATCCAGGCTAGAGCTCATACCTGCTTGAGGCTTGGAAGTCTGCAGTGTGGGCAGAGGCCTCATGTCTTTTGCAAGATGTAATTTCTGACCCGCCCACCCCGGAGCGGTACCCGGGGCAAATGAAAAATGCACAGCTTGCCTGGCTGCAGGTGTCATTTTGGCACTGGAACTTCTAGGTGACTGTATGCTCTGCTGACTCTCTCATGGGTGATTTTGTGGATTATTTTGGAGAACTCTCAGGGCATCTTGTAATGCAGGATATGCATCCACAAGCAGTCACTTTCAGTGCTTTGTTCTCTGGGCTTCTCAGCTACCTCTACCACCTTCCTCTTCTAGTTCGTTTTACCCCTCCTGATGGCCTTCTTGGGCAAAGTATCCTTCAAGTGGCTTCAGGCCAGTTGCCTCTGTGGATCCCATGCTTAGTCCCTGGGAAAAGTGCACACTGGAGGAGTGAGCTGCTCCCATTGAAACTTCTCAGGGAATTCCCTGGTGGTCCAGTGGTTAGAAGTCGGTGCTTTCACTGCCATGGCCCCAGGTTCAATCCCTGGTTGGGGAACTAAGATCCTGCAAGCTGCACAGTGTAGCCAAATAAATAAATAAGAAACCTCTCTCTCTCTCTGGTCTCAGGTTTTTGAAGGCACAGTCTCTTTCCTGTATAAGCCCTTTTCTCCCAGACACCAGAAGACATATTCTATCCATGTGCTCTCCTTGATGCCAAGCACCTCTCACTTGGAAAAAGATAAGGGAGATGAAACTTCTTTCTGCCACCATGGGATAAAGAGAAGCATCCCAGCATCCTCATGGGAATGCTCTCTCTCTCTCCATTTAGTTGTAGTCACTCATAGCCAAGAGAAGGGTGAAGGATTCCTGCTAGCAGAACTGATTTTAGAATCACTTAGTAAATTCAGCATTGGTGCTTTAGCACCTCGGTCTAGGTTATAAGGGTATTTGCCATTTTATTCTATTTTCTTCAGCTGGAACTAAGACAAAAGCAGTTCCAGCTTAACACCATATTACAGAAGCATATATATCTCTATCCATTATTTTTTCTTTTACTCAGTCAAGATTATATCAAATATTACTGGCCTTGTACCACTGAAATTCACCTCGAGAAAGCCCCTACTGGGTATTCCCTTCACCCCTAATCTAGTTGCTGTTTTTCTTGTCCTCATTGCTCAGGACTGTGTCTTACCATCTCTTGTCATAGTTCTGTCAATTTCTGACCTAGCACCATGTTGCTTGTGATACTCCTTAACAGGTATACAAAGGTTTCTCATGTCACACAACTTACTGAATCTCAGGAGTTTTCTTTGCAGTCATACAAGGTGAAATGTTTGGGTGGTGGTGATGGTGGAAATGGTAGTACTGGTGGTGGAGATGTTGATGAAAGTGGTGGTGTTTGAAGTGTTTGTGGTTGTAGTGGTAGAGGTGGTGGTGGTTTGGTGGAAGTGGAGGTATTGGTGGAGGTGGCGGTGATGGAGGTGGTGGGCTTGGCAGAGGTGGAGGTAAGGGCAGTGGTGGTATTGAAGGTGGAGGTGAAACCTGTGAGGCTGCAGCAGAGTGAACACAAAACAATCCTGAAGAAATCTTCTGTGCTCCAGCGTGCACCTCCACAGAGCACTGTCTCCACTGAGTATGTGCTCATAGTAAAACAGTGACAAACTGTAGCAGGAAATGAATTATATGAAGGAGAGTCAGTAGAGAACACAAATGGGAGAATTTGCCTACCAAGACCCAAATTTAAGACCTAAAAGAGACCTGGGAAGGACAGAATTGAGATCATAGAAAGAGAATATTGAAAAAAGAACTCATTTAGTCCTGAACAGAATGAATAAAGACAAATCCATACCTAGTTATACTGTAGTGGAATTTCCACATTTCAAAAACAGAGGAAATCAGAAAGCCACTGAGATACATGACAGATTGGTGAAAGGAGGCCGGCGGGCTTTCAAGGACTGTGGCTCCTAGAAGACCAGAAAATAGAGTTTCAAGAAGAAAAATGGAATCAGACCTTACAAGTGCTGGGGGAAAACTAACTTCTGGGCACAAAAGATATTTTCAAGCACAGAGATTCTTCAAGTGTGGACACTAGACAAGGTGTCTATTTGAATATAAAAAATAACTATAGCTTGAACTTTAGCAAAAAAAAAAAAAAAAGAAAAAAGAAATTCATCTGAAAGGAAGAGAGTGGACACTGAAAATGAAGAAGAAAGAGCTCCATGAACATGTTGGAAAATTCAAATATGTATTAATTAAAAATAATAACATTAAAAACTGATCTGGGTAGGGTTTATTTTGGCATTGCAGTAAGCTTTTATTTGTGGCAATTCAAAACATTTATTAATACTGTACAAAAAGAGTATGTCAGTATTTTGAGATAATATTAAAAATGTAGTTTATAGAGATGGGTCAATCTGATGAGTACATAGAGGAAGAAATAATCTCATATTTTCTAATTTCCAGCAGAGATTAAAATTATTCCCAAAGACACATTCAAGTTTTGATGTGATTCGCAGACAAAACTCATCATGAAAATTTTTAAGAAAGGTCATTACTTTCTTTTCCTCAAAAATGATTTGTGTGGAGACACTGTAATGCTTCCCTGTCCTTAAGTCTCTTTTGAGAATATTTATTTTATGAAACTACAGTAAGAAAAAAAAAAAACCTGTCCAATGGAGCAATGCTTATGTTCCAAAATTAGAAGAATTCTGAAGCTCTCCAAGTGGAAAACAATCTGAAATTGAATTATCCAAGGCACCATAATTTTATTAATACTCATAAAATAAAAAAGGAGATTCCTTGAGAGAAATTCAAAATCAACATCTGTGGCAACTACTCACTAGCTTATATAAATAAATAAAATTAGTTGTATTTCGAAAAAATAGGAAGCATATAATGAAGTACCTGCTTTAAACTGATTCTTAAGTCAGACGACTTTTCTATCTAGGTGAAAAAATAGTGAAAGGAAATATCCAGCTTATTTTTGATAAAAGATTAATCTAGTGTCTCTTTATGAAATTGTTATTATTTATTACAGAAAGGTTAAAATTTGTGACTTCTCTATTCAGCAATGTGGTTGAAGAGTAAAATTACCTTGCTGCAGATTTCAGTTATTTGCATTTATTTTTTAAAAGGTGGTAAAACTAAAATATTAGGAAACGATAAATATAGGACTTTATAGGGAACAAATTCTGAGAGTCCTATATTCTATGGGGCCAGAAAAGAGATCTCTATTAGCTTTCAACAGTGTTAAACAACCATGTTAAACAGCTAAAAATAATCTCTCAAAGAATACAAATGGGATATATAACTTCCAAACCAGTTGGAATAGCATGGGAACAAAGAAAAGTTATTAATAAAATGGAAAACGGGGAAGGAGATGGGCAAGGAAGCCAAGAAGATGCTGGTGAGCAAACATGTAAGTGAGATGGTGGCAATCACTCCAGGTGGGCAGTGGCAAGGCCAGGTGTGGGCTGGGGGAGGCTGTCTCCTACAGCACCGGGGTGAGCCCCAGTTCAGTGTGACATCGTGGGCCTGGAGCCTCACAGGAGGGGCAGGAAGGAGAGGCCCGGGAGACACAGCAACGAGTAGATTCATTGGCCCACTGTGTTGGGTTTGACTCATGTCTCCATTTAACACAACCATCCTTTCTTCCAGCTCTTGTTCTTATTTCCAAACCAGCACATTGTCTCTGGACATTCCTGCAGACCCCTTTAGGTCTGGTCTATTGCTGGGTCCACAGTCAGCTTAGACTGATGGATAATCAAGCCAGTCTGACCTGAGAGAGCATGGTATATTTTCCACTTTTCAGAGGAGATGAGCCACACACAGTATAAATTTACTGTCTATTCTCTGCTCATCTGTGCTTCCTGGGGGGTTGCACCACCCCTGAAGTTTCAGAAATAAATGTATGCTAAATGTGGATGAAAAGCAAAGAACTATAGCATGAAAAGCAAAGAACTTTGGTGCCTGTGAGATAAATGGATTCCTTTCTGCTCACTTTTTCAAGTAGTCATAGAATTAAACATTTCTTTTAAGCACATGAACTCTATAACCCACATAAGGCACAGCCTGTTCCTATTTTAGGATGCTATTTGAAATCTATTCCATCAAAGGATAAACCTTTTGCTTCCTTGCTGAGTCCATTTCATCTTATCTATTTGTTTTTTCTTTTGAAAAGAGTCAAAGCAGAGGCTGGAATAAGCACCTCTCTGCCTGACCCTCTTTTCTTACATTGCAAAATATCCTTCTTGTTCTTGCCAACCTGGAGTGAGAAGAAAAGAAACTCGGTCCTTCAGTGGAAAGAGGCTAGACTACTAGGGAGAACCCTGAGCTGGATTTAAAGAGACAGTCTTGACAAACCTCTGTAGGTTCTGAGTGATCCATTGAAGTGACTGAGGGCACACAGTATTGGGGTATGTGGTATTTATGCCCTGGAGGGGGCTCTACATGTCAGCTCCCCTTCAGCATTTCAATATGAGCCCCACTAGCCTTCCCTGTGCCCCTGCCTGACAGCAGGACTCAGCCATTTGTTCTTTCCCCACACACAACACACAAGCTTCTCCCTCATAAACCTTAAATGTCTTTCTTGCAGGCCCTTTTTCCTTCCCTTCCCTTCTTTTCCCTTCCCTTTCCGCCCTCCCTCCCTTCCTTCCTTCCTTTTTTCCCTCCTTTCTTTGAATTGTATTTTATTGTGGTAAGAACACTTAATATGGGATTTCCCTTTTAACGCATTTTCCACTGTGCAATGCAGTGTCATTGTCTCAGCCATGATGCTGTGCAGCCCATCTCCAGAACTCATTCATCCTGCTTGGCTGAAACTTTATGTCTCTTGGTTAGTGACTCCCCATTACCCACCACCCCCCAAGCCCTGGCAGCCACCATTCCACTCTTCGATTGTATGAATTTGACTACTTTAGATCCCTCATGTAACTGGAATATACAGCATTTGTCCTTCTGTAACTGGCTTATTTCACTGAGCATAATGTCCTCAAGGTTCATCCACGTGGTCACATATTGCAAAATTTCCTTCTTTTTAAGACTAGATAATAGTCCATGTAAGTATATACCACATTTTCTTTATCCACCCATCTGCTGTGATTCAGCAATCCCACTTCTGGGTATTTATCCTCTTCTTTTTCTGTGTTAAGCACATTTTCAAAACATCTTCACTTTTTTTTCCATAAGAAATGCCACATACATTAAAAAAAATTCTTGTTTAATTCAGTATTATGACTATTTTTTGAGCTCCTACTACGTGTCTTTACAATGCAGCCTCAGCTGGGAGTTGGTGAGGAACATAGCACCGGGACAGCTCACCCTGACCAAGTCTGCATTTTCACATTCATTTCATTGAATGTGCCTCTAAGAAAGAAATCCCCCAGATGTAAAATAGCTGGCTGCTACCCATTAAGCTACAACTGCTTTCTCTTAGTCTTTATTTTTAAAGGGACCTAGAGATTCCTGAACTGTTTTCTTTTTGATTTGTGGTCTTGCTTCTGGCTATTAGGAAGGAGCTGGCAGTAGGCACTGTGCTCACATATTGGCCAATTAGTTCCCCATCCTCCACATTATGCTCCTAATTTCCCTAAGGCAATCATGCCAATAGCCTCCATACAGCCAACAAAAAATGATGCCAGGCCATTGGATAGAGAGGGTGAGCAGGAAACACCTCTCCACAGGGCTCTCTTCATTTCCCTGCAGAAAACAGTGTCAATATATTTACAGAGCTGTCTGTGCATTACAAAGTGCATCTGCTGACTTGAGTCTACGGTATCCTTTTATCCTTTTTGAAATCTACTGGATAGTCAGAGCATGCAATGTGTATTAGACAGGACTTTTTTCCTTTTGGACTAGAGTGCTTAAAGAAAATTTGCCAGCTCCATTGCTGGCAAAAAACCCCACATTTTTCTCTATGTAGGTCCCAGATGATACAGTCCCCAATTCTCTCCTGAGCACCAAAAATAGAACAGGCCGAGCCAAGATAAGCAGATGTCTTACCTCCAAATCCCGAATAAGGTATTTAAGCCCTGGATACAGCAAATGGTGTGATGCCTGGAGTATCACCCCTGTCAGATTCTTTCTTTATAGAACTGGGCAGGGGACAAGGTACCCCTTATTGCATGTGATATATGCACGACTTAAATACTGTTTTTGAATTTAAATGTTTGCCATTAAATTATTTTGCAAATGGGGAGCTTATTATTAAAAGAAATCTTATGATAAGATCTCTTTATAAAGCAATACATCTTTTATGTTTATTTGAATGTAAAATCCATACAAGAGTCTTACAGGAAGTGTCAAAAATGATAAAAATTAATCATCTGCCATCTCCTAACTCAAATGTGACTCATTTCAATTATGCTTTTTTCTAGCTTTTGTGTATTAGATGTATATGTTTTACTTAATTGAAATGACATAATCGATTAGCATCAGGTTTTTCTTTTCCCCCAAAGTACTTCATTATACCTTAAATAGTATCCACTTTTTTACTATTATACATTGAACTTGTTTCTAGTTTGTTACCGTGGTAGTAAATGTGGTGAATGTTTTGAGCCCCCCAAACCCCACCCCCACCTGTAATTAGCTCACAGCAGAAGCAATGGTTTCAGCATGGTCATTTCATGAATATACTAAGACCGCTCAGTGGGGCACCAAGGTGATACATAGAAAACACTTGGCTGCAAATGAAAAGACCTCCCCATCCTTTTTATGTCTTCTGTAGAATAAGTTTCTTAAATTCCCAGGAGCAGTATGCTAGGCCAGAGAATTCCTTTATTATTACCAGTGTATCTCATGTCTTACCTGAATTTTTTATATTTTTTATATTTTGAGTTTGTTTCAATGGAGCCAACCACTGTGGCATAATGTTTCCTAGTTCCTGTATGCCTTCCTCTAGTTCATAAGAATGGCCTCTTGTGAACATTTCCATTTTGTGTCTTCTACGTGGAATGTGCATCAGTCAGGTAATTTCTACAGAGAAGGGTTTTTAGAAACCAGTGTGGCAAAAACAGTGCACTTATTATTTTGTTGGTAAATTGAGGTGTAAGTGCTGACTTCCTGCCTTATAGGATCCCAAAGCAGAAAAAAAAAATATCCAAACTCTTGCATTTGCCATTGGGAGTTAGTGTGCGGGGGCACTTCAACCTGACTTCCTACAGAGGGGAGCCAATTAAAAACAGAAAAACAAGACCCTGGATCTTCTTATAAGGTAGTCATTTGCTGGAGACTCTGAAGTGAGGCATCCACACTCTTCGGTCTGTCAGGCAGGTTTGAGCTGCTTTCATCTAATTTGAATCCTTGGGGAAACTGTGCCTTCCTGGGACAAATATATGCCTGGGTCTCAGGCAGTAAGCCTCTTGTGGGGGTGGCTCTGAGTATCTTGCCTCTGTTCCTCATTAAGTAGAAGTTGTGTGTGTGTGTGTGTGTGTGTGTGTGTGTGTGTGTGTGTGTTATAAGACACTTGGAGAAAAGCACACACAAAATAAATGTAGGATTCAGCAAAAGTTTGTAAGAAGCACCTAAAATCCGAAAATAGAATACTTCCACGACATCCCCAAACCTCCTCCCCCTACACTCCCTCCTTTGGAAATGACACTATATTAGTTTTCTGTTGCTGTTGTCATAAATTATCACAAACTCAGTGGCTTGAAACAGCACAAATTTTTTATCTTATATTTACGGAAGTCAGAAGTCCTAAAATCAAGGTGTTGGCAGAACAGCCTTCCTGTCTGGAGGCTCTAAGGGAGAATCTATTTCTTGCCTGTTCCAACTTCTAGAGGACACCTGCATTCCTTGGGTCATGGCCCCTTCTTCATTTTTAAAGCCATTGCTATGACCAGTTGAGTATTTCTCTTAGGACACCATTCTGACCTTGCTTCTGTTGGTACCTCTCTGATTCTGACTCTCCTTCTTTCACTTTTTAAGGACCCTTGTGATTATATAGGGTTTGTGGGATAATTCAGGACAATCTCCCCACCTCAAGTTCCTTAACCTTAATCACATCTGCAGTGTCCCTTTTGCCATGTTTATAAAATCACAGGTGTTGGAACATTAGGGCATGGACATCTTTGGGGAGCCATGGTTCTGCCAACCCCCTTAACACTATCCTAACTTTTTGCATTATAGTTTGTGTTGCCTGAAATTACACTGTATGTTCTTTTTGTGTGTGTGCCTGCCTTTTTTTCTCAACGTGGTGTGAGATTCATTCTGTAACTCTAGCTCATTGATTCCTTACTCTAATATTCTACTGTGTGAATACACCACAATTTATGTATATACTTTAAGTGGATGGATATTTGCGTTGTGCCCAGTTCTGTGCTTTTATATATGCTGCACCTTTTTGAGCCTGTGTCTTGGTGTTTCTATGAGTGGCATTGCTGGGTGAGAGAAAACACCACAATTGATGTGAACATACACCCTGATTTGCCTGGGACTGTCCTGATTTATGCCTGCTGTCCTGGTGTCCTATCCAGTTAGAGACTCCCTTCGCTCTCCAAAATATGGTCACCCTAGTCATAGTGAATGCTTATTTTCAACTCCAAGAAATGATGCCAGACAGTTTCCAATCTGACTGTAATTTATGTTCCACATCCTCACCAACATTTATGATCGACCATCTTTCAAAATGCAAAATGAATTTGCATTTTCCTGATTACTGATAGGGTTGAGAACCTTTTCATATACTTACTGTCCATTTGGAACAATAAATCTTTTGGGAAATCCCTGTTTGAATCACTTTCCCGTTTTTCAATTGACTCATCTATCTTTTTCTTATTTATTTGTTAGGAATGCTTTTCATATTCTGGGTATGATTCTTTTGTTGTTTACATGAATTGCAAATATCTTCTCTCAGTCAATGGTTTGCTTTTTCACTCTTAATTTGAATGTATTTTGAATTATCAATCTTTTCCTATATAATTAGCCCTTTTTGTGTCCTATTTAGGAAATCTTTCCCTGCCCAAAAGGTCATGAAAATATTTTCCTTTATTACTTTCTTGATGATTTATTGTTTTGCCTTTTCTACTTAGGTCTACAGTATACTGCAACTTGATTTTTGTGTAAGGTGGCTGACTTTAATTTTTTTCTTCAAAAGGATACATAGTTGACTCAGCACCATTTATCTAAAATACTATCCTTTTTTTTTCATTGTTTGCTGTACCAAGTTTTCAAAAATCAAGTGTTAAAATATGCATTGGTTTGTTTCTAGGCTTTCTATTCTGCTTCATTAGTCTGTCTATCTCTGGAACAAGATCATTCTGCCTTAACTATTGCAGCTATATAGTAAATTATGAAATGTGCAAAAGGAAATCCTCCCTCATTGTTTTGTTTTAAGAGTGTGCTACCATGCACCCCAATGTTCATTGCAGCACTATTTACAATAGCCAGGTCACGGAAGCAACCTAAATGCCCATCGGCAGATGAATGGATAAAGAATTGTGGTACATATATACAATGGAATATTAGCCATGTAAAGGAACAAAATGGAGTCATTTGTTAAGACATGGATGGATCTAGAGACTGTCATACAGAGAAAAACAAATATCATATGTTAACGCATGTATATGGAACCTAGAAAAATGGTACAGATGAACCGGTTTGCAGGGCAGAAGTTGAGACACAGATGTAGAGAACAAACGTATGGACACCAAGGGGGGAAAACCGCGGTGGGGTGGGGATGGTGGTGTGCTGAATTGGGTGATTGGGATTGACATGTATACACTGATGTGTATAAAATTGATGACTAATAAGAACCTGTAGTATCAAAAAACAAACAAAAAACCCCAAACAAACAGAAAATAAAGAGTGTGCTACCTGTCTTGGTTCTTTGTATTTCCATTTAGATTTCAGAATTATATTATTAATGACCTTCACAAAATTTGCTGGGGTTTTTATTGAGATTTCATAAATCATTTTAGGAAGAACTTACATTTTTAACAGTATTTTATTTTTCAATATGAGATTGTTTCAAAATAAAGGAGAAAATGTCAATAATATCTAAAATACCACAATTCTAAATCACTAAAAGAGACCCTGACTTTACACATAGATCCATGGGTACCATGGTATTGGTATTTGAAGCTGGGAGGTCTGGCTTAAGAGTGGCTTTCCTGAGCCATCTACACAGCATTGCCTTTAACATTTTTCTTAAACAAATTTATTTTTTTCTCAACGAAAAAGGAATCTGGAAGTAGGCAGCTGCTGGCAGTGGTTTAGAATTTCCAGGTCACAGTTTGTATCTCTGTCATTATCTTAGTCTTTCTCTCATGGTCACAAAATTGTTGCCAGGCTCCATGCTATCTGCATGGCAGGCAGGACAAAGTGGGGGAAAGGGTGGTACCAGCAATGTCTGCTTTGTTAATAGGGATGGTTTTCCCCACAGACACTACCTGCAACAGGCAAACATGTCCCTCTACCAGAAAAGTTGCTCTTCTGTAGTACTGGTGGAGGAGGGAGACTGTAGGAGGGAGGTGATGTGCTCGATCATCTCCACAGAGTCAGTCTCAACTTCCAAGACTTGTGCCAGGTCTCTGGCAGGCACCACAACAAAACCTCACATTAGAATGGGCTGTAACTTGGCGATCGCTGAAAACTACCATTTCCTTTTAGTTCTTTTCAAAATTTTCGAGTCTCTTACTATAAGTGAAAAGTTTGAAGTTTCTTGGTTCTTTATTTAAATTAAACTTAATTTGATTCATCAGAAATTTGCATTGGGAAATTTGTTCTGACACTCCAAAAGCAGAGAACTTCTTGTGTTTATCTCTGCAACTCCCCACAGAAATCAGCGCAACAGAGTCCTAGACAGAAGATCAGTAAACATTTGTTGATTTCAATTGAATTTATGTAAAAGTAGGGCAAAGAAATGATGTCTTTGATATAGACATTGGATAAAAATGGACAATGAAAGCATAAAATCATTTATATTAAGTGACAAACAAAATGTAGATTGATTACCTGAGCTTTGAAAACTATCTCAGGATTAAAGTTTTCACAAAGTATAAAGTTTCTTTATGCTGCTCGTCAGCATAGCACCTCCCATCTTTTCTCCCCACCTCTCCTTTTAATCAAGAATTTGGTCTCATGAGTATCTGTGACCCAGTCAGAAGCAACTACTTCAAAGAATGAATCTTCTTCCCTCCACAGAGGAGAGTATAAAGATGCAGGACTGGAGTGGGGCTGTTCATATGGGGTTTTCAACATGCTTTTCACATCAACTTATGGAGCACAAGGATAATTTAGATTGCGTGTTCCACAAGGACAGAGAGGAGGAGTCTTTGCCTGGTGGTAACATGAAGTCAGGGTGATATCTCAAAATCCTCTGAGTGTTTTCATGAAGTGGATAATTGATGGTGGTGACTTTAAACTCAGCATGACTTTGTGATGAGGAGAGAGAGTTGATCAATTTTACAAAGGAAAGGAGGGAAGGAAGGAAGGAAGGAAGGAAGGAAGGAAGGAAGGAAGAAAGAAAGGAAAATAAAAGGGAAAAAAACCATGGCTTAGAATTGAGGACTCTTGACCTCCTTTTCTACTTTCATCACTAACTGTACAAACTTTAGGTAGACTCTTCCATCTTCCAATGCCTGAGTTGAAGTAGGAACAAGAGTGCTTCTTTCTGAATTTATTCTAAGGGGGAAGTGTTCTGAACTACTTGAAGGATACAGATTGATTGTCTGACTGATTGACTGAATATCCCTATTGTCTTTGTTTTGTGTCCCTCTAGTTTAGCCAGATTCTCAGATCTGTTCTTCATCTGCAGACTGTATTGCTTTATCAAAGATGGCCTATTTCTAAGATCTGGACTAAGAGCCAAGGTTTGGTAAAATGTAACTCAAGAGGAAAGAGTCTCATTCCTCCTCACTGTTTCATTTGGGTCTGGCTGTAAGTGGCAGATAAGGCAAAGAGGACACATTTATCTGCTATGTTGCTGGCCTTTGAAATAGAGCTAACAACGGACACTAGTCTGCTCATGAGCCAATGGGACAGTCCCATTACCCAGTCACCCACTGGTTTCTCCCTAAACCAGCTCCCTGATTTTTTATTTTCCCCTGGCCCTCCATCAGATTTCAACTTCTCATCCTTCAAGCCAGTATTTACCCTGTTTTTATGTTTCCTCTCCTCTTCCCATCTATCTTTCCAGTTTAGTGTCCCTCCCTTTCCCTGTTTCTGGTCTTCTTTTCCTTCCCCTCCTTCCTCATGGTCCTTCCCCTTGATTCTCTATTCTTCTCATTTGCTCTTTGATCTTCTCTCTGTGCATTAGAGCTGCTAGTATCATTCGTGGACCTTAAAGGAAATGTGGAATCTCAGAATCATCAGAGACCTCTGGAGACAGTTAAATCAGCCTCTACCTGGTGCTTGTGGACAAGAACCAAAAGATCATGAAGCCCAGACCAACGTCATGAAGACAGGCCACTGGAAGGATTATGATAATAAATCAAAGTTGTGATTGTGGCCATGCATTTGTTTCATTAATTCCCCTTTCTAAATACTGATTGAGTCCTGCTTCTTCCAGACTCTGTACCAGGTGCTGGAATACAAATATGAAGATGTTACTTCTTCTGGAAGGACATTAAGTTTGTTCTTATGGCCTTTCTCCCAGAGTTGTCCAATTGGTATTCATGCTTTTTTTTTCTTTTAACTTCTTTATTGCAGTATCATTGCTTTACAATATTGTGTTAGTTTCTGCTATATAACAAAGTGAATCAGCTATATGTATACATATATCCCCATATCCCTTCCCTCTTGCATCTCCCACCCACCCTCCCTAACCACCTCTCTAGATGATCACAAAGCAGAGAGCTGATCTCCCTATGCTATGCAGCTGCTTCCCACTAGCTATTTATTTTACATTTGGTAGTGTATATATGTCCATGCCACTCTCTCACTTAGTACCAGCTTACCATTCCCCCTCCCCGTGTCCTCAACTCCATTCTCTACATCTGCATCTTTATTTCTGTCCTGCCCCTAGGTTCTTCAGAACCATTTCTCTACTTTTACAGATTCCATATATAAGTTTTAGCATACGTTATTTGTTTTTCTCTTTCTGAATTATTTCACTCTGTATGACAGACTCTAGGTCCATCCATCTCACTACAAATAACTCAATTTCATTTCTTTTTATGGCTGAATAATAGTCCATTGTATATATGTGCCGCATCTTCTTTATCCATTCATCTGTTGATAGACACTTAGGTTGCTTCTTCCTGGGTAGTGTAAATACAGCTGCAGTGAATATTGTGGTACATGACTCCTTTTGAATTATGGTTTTCCCAGGGTATATACCCAGTAGTGGGACTGCTGGGTCATATGGCAGTTCTCTTTTTAGTTTTTTAAGGAACCTCCATACTGTTCTCCATGGTGGCTGTATCAATTTACATTCCCACCAACAGTGCAAGAGAGTTCCCTTTTCTCCACATCATCTCCAGCATTTATTGTTTGTAGATTTTTTGATGATGGCCATTCTGACTGGTGTGAGGTGATACCTCATTGTAGTTTTGATTTGCAATTCTCTAATGATTAGTGATGTTGAGCATCCTTTCATGTATTTGTTGGCCATCTGTATATCTTCTTTGGAGAAATGTCTATTTAGGTCGTCTGCCCATTTTTGGATTGGGTTGTTTGCTTTTTTGATATTGAGCTGCATGAGCTGCTTGTATATTTTGGAGATTAATCCTTTGTCAGTTGCATCATTTGCAAATATTTTCTCCCATTCTGAGGGTTGTCTTTTTGTCTTGTTTTTGGTTTCCTTTGCTGTGCAAAAACTTTTCAGTTGCATTAGGTACCATTAGTTTATTTTAGTTTTTACTTCCATTTCTCTAGGAGGTGGGTCAAAAAATATCTTGCTGTGATTTATGTCAAAGAGTATTCTTCCTATGTTTTTCTCTAAGGGTTTTACAGTGTCTGGCCTTAAATTGAGGTCTGTGATCCATTCTGAGTTTATTTTTGTGTATGGTGTTAGGAAGTGTTCTAATTTCCTTCTTTTACATGTAGCTTTCCAGTTTTCCCAGTGCCACTTATTGAAGAAGATGTCTTTTCTCCACTGTATATTCTTGCTTCCTTTATCAAAGAGAAGGTGGCCATATGTGTGTGGGTTTATCTCTGGGCTTTCTATCTTGTTCCATTGATCTATATTTCTGTTTTTGTACCAGTACCATACTGTCTTGATTACCATAGCTTTGTAATATAGTCTGAGTCAGGGAGCCTGATTTTTCCAGCTCCGTTTTTCTTTCTCAAGAATGCTTTGGCTATTCGGAGTCTTTGTGTTTCCATACAAATTGAGAATTTTTTTCTTCTAATTCTGTGAAAAATGTCATTGGTAGTTTGTTAGGGATTGCATTGAATCTGTAGATTGCTTCAGGTAGGATTGTCACTCTCACAGTGTTAATTCTTCCAATCCAGGAACGTGGTATATCTCTCCATCTGTTTGTATCATCTTTAATTTCTTTCATCTGTGTTATAGTTTTCTGCATACAGGTCTTTTGTCTCCTTAGGTAGGTTTATTCCTAGGTATTTTATTCTTTTTGTTGCAATGGTAAATGGGAATGTTTCCTTAATTTCTCTTTCAGTTTTATCATCATTAGTGTATAGGAATGCAAGAGATTTCTGTGCATTAATATTGTATCCTGCTACTTTACCAAATTCATTGATTAGCTCTAGTAGTTTTCTGGTAGCATCTTTAGGATTCTCTATGTATAGTATCATATCATCTGCAAACAGTGACAGTTTTACTTCTTCTTTTCAGATTTGGATTCCTTTTATTTCTTTTTCTTCTCTGATTGCTGTGGCTAAAACTTCCAAAACTATGCTGAATAATAGTGGTGAGAGTGGGCAACCTTGTCTTGTTCCTCACTTTAGAGGAAATGGTTTCAGTTTTTCACCATTGAGGACGATGTTGGCTGTGGGTTTGTCATATATGGCCTTAATTATGTTGAGGAAAGTTCCGTCTATGCTTACTTTCTGGAGAGTTTTTAACGTAAATGGGTGTTGAATTTTGTCAAAAGCTTTTTCTGCATCTATTGAGATGATCATATGGTTTTTATCCTTCAATTGGTTATACAGTGTATCACATTGATTGATTTGTGTATACTGAAGAATCCTTGCCTTCCTGGGTTAAACCCCACTTGATCATGGTGTATGATCCTTTTAATGTGCTGTTGGATTCTGTTTGCTAGTAGTTTGTTGAGGATTTTTGCATTTATGTTCATCAGATATTCTTCGTGTGATATTGGCCTTTAGTTTTCTTTTTTGGTGACATCTTTGTCTGGTTTTGGTGTCAGGGTGATGGTGGTGTCATAGAATGAGTTTGAGAGTGTTCCTCCCTCTTCTATATTTTGGAAGAGTTTGAGAAGGATAGGTTTTAGCTCTTCTCTAAATGTTTGAGAGAATTCACCTGGGAAGCCATCTGGTCCTGGGTATTTGTTTGGTGGAAAAATTTTAATCACAGTTTCAATTTCACTGCTTGTGATTGGTCTGTTTATATTTTCTATTTCCTTCTGGTTCAGTCTTGAAACTTTCCTAACTTATACTTTTTTAAGAATTTGTCCTTTTCTTCCATGGTGTCCATTTTATTGGCATATAATTGCTTGTAGTAATCTCTCATGATCCTCTGTACTTCTGCAGTGTCAGTTGTTACTTCTCCTCTTTCATTTCTAATTCTGTTGATTTGAGTCTTCTCCCTTTTTTTCTTGATGAGTCTGGCTAATGTTTTATCAATTTTGTTTATCTTCTCAAAGAACCAGCTTTTAGGTTTATTGATCTTTGCTATTGTTTCCTTCATTTCTTTTTCATTTATTTCTGATCTGATCTTTATGATTTCTTTCCTTCTGTTAACTTTGAGGGTTTCTTTTGTTCTTCTTTCTCTAATTGCTTTAGGGGTAAGTTTAGGTTGTTTGAGATTTTTCTTGTTTCTTCAGGCAGGATTGTATTGCTATAAACTTCCCTCTTAGAACTGGTTTTGCTGCATCCCATAGGTTTTGGGTCATCATGTTTTTATTAGCATTTGTTTCTAGGTATTTTTTTTTATTTCCTCTTTGATTTCTTCAGTGATCTCTTGGTTATTTAGTAACATATTCTTTAGCCTCCATGTTTTTGTATTTTTTACAGCTTTTTCTTGTAATTGATATTTAGTCTCTTAGTGTTGTGGTTGGAAAACATACTTGATGCAATTTCAGTTTTCTTAAATTTATGAAGGCTTGATTTGAGACCCAAGATATGATGTATCCTGGAGAATATTCCATGAGCACTTGAGAAGAAAGTGTATTCTGTTTTTTTTTGGATGGAATGTCCTATAAATATCAATTAAGTTCATCTTGTTTCATGTGTCATTTAAAGGTTGTGTTTCCTTATTTATTTTCATTTTGGATGATCTGTCCATTGGTGAAAGTGGGGTGTTAAAGTCCCCTACTATTTTTGTGTTGCTGTTGATTTCCCCTTTTATAGCTGTTAGTATTTGCCTTAAGTATTGAGGTGCTCCTATGTTGGGTGCATAAATATTTACAATTTGTTAATATCTTCTTCTTGGATTAACCCCTTGATCATTATGTAGTGTCTCTTGTAATAGTCTTTATTTTAAAGTCTGTATTTTCTGATATGAGAATTGTTACTCCAGCTTTCTTTTGATTCCATTTGCATGGAATATCTTTTTCCATCCCCTCACTTTCATTCTGTATGTTTCCCTAGGTCTGAAGTGCGTCTCTTTTAGACAGCATATATATGGGTCTTGTTTTTGTATCCATTCAGCCAGTCTATGTCTTTTGGTTGGAGCATTTAATCCATTTACCTTTAATGTAGTTATTGATATGTATGTCCTGTTACCATTTTCTTCATTGTTTTGGGTTGTTTTTGTAGGTCTTTTCCTTTTCTTGTGTTTTCTGCCTAGAGAAGTTCCTTTAGCACTTGTTGTAAAGCTGGTTTGGTGGTGCTGAATTCTCTTAGCTTTTGGTTGTCTGTAAAGTTTAGTTTCTCTGTCGAATCTGAATCAGATCCTTGCTGGGTAGAGTAATCTTTGTTGTAGGTTTTTCCTTTTCATCACTTTATAAATTTATTTATTTTTTATTTTTGGCTGTGTTGGGTCTTCGTTACTGCATGTGAGCTTTCTCTAGTTGCGGTGAGTGGTGTGGTGTGCAGGCTTCTCAGTGCGGTGGCTTCTCCTGTTACAGAGCATGGGCTCTAGGTGTGCAGGCTTCAGTAGCTGTGGCACATGGGCTCTAGAGCGGAGGCTCAGTAGTTGTGGAACATGGGCTTAGTTGCTCCACAGCATGTGGGATCTGCCCGGACCAGGGATCTAACCCATGTTCCCTGCATTGGCATGCAGATTCTTAACCACTGTGCCACCAGAGAAGCCCCCTCTTTCATCACTTTAAATATGTCCTGCCACTCCCTTTTGGTCTGCACAGTTTCTGCTGAAAGATCAGCTGTTAACCTTAGGGGGATTCCTTTGTATGTTATTTGTTGCTTTTCCCTTGTTGCTTTAAAAATTTTTTTTTGTATTTAATTTTTGATAGTTTGATTCATATGTGTCTTGGCCTGGTTCTCCTTGGATTTATCCTGTATGGGACTCTCTGTGTTTCCTGGACTTGATTGACTATTTCCTTTCCCATGTTAGGGAAGTTTTCAACTATGATCCCTTCAAACATTTTCTCAGATCACTTCTTTTTCTCTTCTTCTTCTGGGACTCCTATAATTCGAATGCTTGTGCTTTTAATGTTGTCCCAGAAGTCTCTGAGACTGCCGTCAATTCTTTTCAATCTTTTTTCTTTATTTTTCTCTGTGGTAGTTATTTCCACTATTTTATCTTCCAGGTCACTTATCCGTCCTTCTGCCTCAGTTATTCTGCTATTGATTCCTTCTAGAGAATTTTTAATTTCATTTATAGTGTTGTTCATCATTGTTTGTTTGCTCTTTAGTTCTTCTAGACCCTTGTTAAATATTTCTTGTATTTTCTCCATTCTATTTCCAAGATTTTGGGTCATCTTTTCTATCATTACTCTGAATTCTTTTTCAGGTAAACTGCCTATTTGCTCTTCATTTGTTTGGTGGTGGGTTTTAACCTTGTTCCTTCATCTGCTGCATATTTCTTTGTCTTCTAATTTTCCTTAACTTACCGTGTTTAGGGTTCCTTTTGCAGGCTGCAGCTTCATAGTTCCCATTGTTTTTGGTGTCTGCCCCCATTGGATAAGGTTGGTTCAGTGGCTTGTGTAGGCTTCCTGGTGGAGGGGACTTGTGCCTGTGTTCTGGTGGGTGGGGCTGAGTCTTGTCTTTCTGGTGGGCAGGGCTGCATCTGGTGGTGTGTTTTGGGGTGTCTGTGAACTTAGTGTGATTTTAGGCAGCCTCTCTGCTAATGGGTGTGGTTTTGTTCCTGTCTTGCTAGTTTTTTGGCATGGGTGTCTAGCACTGTAGATTGCTGGCTGTTGGTTGGTGGTGGGTCTTAGCATTGAGCAGGAGATCTCTGGGAGAGCTCTTGCTGATTGACATTATGTGGGGCTGGGAGGTCTCTGGTGGTCCCATGTCCTGAACTCAGCTCTCCCACCTCAGAAGCTCAGGCCTGACACCTGGCTGGAACACCAAGACCCTGTCAGTGACACAGCTCAGAAGAAAAGGGAGAAAAAAACAAAGAAAGAAAAATTTTTTAAAATAATAAATAAATAAATTATTAAAATAAAACAAATAATAATTTTAAAAAGAGAAGAGAGCAACAAAACCAATAAACAAATCCACCAATGATAACAAGCGCTAAAAACTAAACTAAGATAAACATAAAAATCTGAAACAAATCAGTCGCAGACAGCAAACCCCAAGTTCTACAGTTGCTCCAAAATCCACTGCCTTGATTATGGGATGATTCATTGTCTATTCAGGTATTCCACGGATGCAGGGTACATCAAGTTGATTGTGGGGATTTAATCCACTGCTCCTGAGTCTGCACAGACAAATTTCCCTTTCTCTTCTTTGTGCACACAGCTCCTGAGGTTCAGCTTTAGTTTTGGCCACACCTCTGTGTGTAGGTCACCCTCAGGCATCTGTTTCCTGCCCAGATAGGAGGGGGTTAAAGCAGCATCTGATTAGGATTCTGTTGCTTATTCAGGCCCGGGGGAGGGAGGGGTACCATACTTATAATTGGAATGCGGGGTTAGCCTGCAGCTGCAGAGACCAGGCTGATGTTGCAACAGCCTGAGGCATGCCATGTGTTCTCCCGGGAAGTTACCCCTGGATCATGGGACCCTGGCAGTAGTGGGCTGCACAGGATCCCGGGTGTGGGAGTGGTATGGATAGTGACCTGTGCTTGCACACAGGATTCTTAGTGGCTGTAGCGGCAGCGTTAGCATTTCATGCACGTCTCTGGGGTCCGACCTGATAGCCCCAGCTCACTCCATCTGTGGAGCTCATTTAGGCAGTGCTCTGCCTTCTGTGGGCAGATGGGGAAGGAATCCCCGCTCCTTGCGCATCCCCAAACAATGGTCTCTTGCCTGAGTCAGGTCCACACTTCTTCCCTCTCAGCTAGCTGTGGCACACTAGCCCCCTTCGGACTGTGTTCACACAGCCAACCCTAGTCCTCTCCCTGGGATCTGACCTCCGAGGCCCTAGCCTCAGCTCCCAGCCCCCACTCACCCTGGCAGGTGAGCAGACAAGCCTCTCAGGTTGGTGAGCACTGGTCGGCACCTATCCTCTGTGTGGGAATCTTTCCACTTTGCCCTCTGCACCCCTGTTGCTGTGCTTTCCTCCATGGCTCCAAATCTTCTCTGCTGCCCACCTCCTCATCTCCACCAGTGAAGGGGCTTCCTAGTGTGTAGAAACTTTTCCGTCTTCACAGCTCCCTCCCAGAGGTGCAGGTCCCTCCCCTATTCTTTTGTCTCTGTTTTTTCTTTTGCTCTAACCAGGTATGTGGGTATTTTCTTGCCTTTGGGGAAATCTGAGGTCTTCTGTCAGTGCTCAGTAGGTGTTCTGTAGGAGTTGTTCCACATGTAGATGTATTTTTGATGTATTTGTGAGGAGGAAGGTGATCTCCACATCTTACTTCTCTGCCATCTTGAAGGTCTCCTCAATCCTCATACATTTTAAATAAAGAAGGACAATAGGTGTGGGATGTAGCATTGACACATTCAGTCATTAAATGATTTTAGCAAATGCCCAGTAATTTAATCATTACCACAAGCAACAAGAAACAATTCTAGGCCCAAAAGTTTACAATTAAATTAGGATAGAGAAGATCTGGATGGGATCCCAATTGAATTATATTCTCTCATAGGTGACCTGAGGCCACTTTCAGAAGTTTATATAGAATTCTTTAAATGACTTTTTATAATGAGGTAAGACTTTCCATAAGCCTTTAAATATACTCATATGATGTAAACTTTATCCATCTTTTGAAATTTTTAGATAAGGTCTGAAGTGAGCCAGGACTCAGATGGTCCTGCTATCATTTCAGAGAAAGTAACTATTATTTCTCCTTTTTAAATTGAGGTATAGTTGATATACAATATTGCATTAGTTTGTGTACAGCAAAGTGATTCAGATATATATATATATACATATATATATATTCTTTTTCAGATTCTTTTCCATTATAGGTTATTACAAGATATTGAATATAGTTCCCTGTGCTATACAGTAGGTCCTTGTTGCTCATCTATTTTATATATAGTAGTGTGTATAAGTTAATCCAAAATTCTTAATTTATTCCTCCCCCTCCCTTTCCCCTTTGGTAGCCATAAGTTTGTTTTCTGTTTTTGAGTTTATTTCTGTTTTGTAAATAAGTTTATTTATTTATTTATTTATTTTAGATTCCACATATAAGTGATATATGATATTTGTCTTTCTCTGTCTGACTTACTTCACTTAGTATGATAATCTCTAGGTCTATCCATGTTGCTGCAAATGACATTATTTTATTCTTTTTATGGCTGAGTAATATTCCATCATGTATAAGTACATCTTCTTTATCCATTAACATGTCAATGGGCACTTAGGTTGCTTCCATGTCTTAGCTATTGTAAATAGTGTTGTTATGAACATTGGGGTGCATGTATCTTTTCAAATTAGAGTTTTCTCTGGATATATGCCCAGGAATGGAATTGCAGGATCATATAGTAACTCTATTTTTAGATTTTTAAGGAAATTCATACTGTTCTCCATAGTGGCTGCACCAATTTACATTCCCACCAACTGTGTAGGAGCCTTCCTTTTCAGAGAAAGTAACTTTTGAACAATTTAATTATTTTGTTGAACCATTTAAATAATAAATATTGTAACCCTATCAGGAACCTTCTGCATTTACCAAGGAATATGTCATGTAGTACACTGTCAGGTTAATGAAATTTCCTGGCAAAATCAACACAGTTACTCTATGCAGTTATGCATTTTGGTTTAGGATCCATAGAATTACTGATTTTTCTGGGAAACTGTATCCCAATAAATCCCCTTCAACTATAACCTCCAGGTTTTTGATGGTGCAAAGGATTAAAACTGATTTTTAGGGACTTCCCTGGTGGTCCAGTGGCTGAGACTCCACACTTCCTGTGCAGGGGGCATGCATTTGATCTCTAGTCGGGGAACTAGGATCCCACATGCCATGAAGCACAGCCAAAAACAAACAAACAAACAAACAAACAACCCTGCTTTTAAATGTACATACTTTGTGACAATATAAACATATTAAAAATTTTAGGGACATTTATATGATTTGCATCTCCTGAGAGCTTGTCACAGTGCCTGCTCATCTCAAGCAGGTGACTAATAAATGAGGGTGGCTGACTCTACCTAGTGCATCAATTAACCAGATTGGATTATTTTCCAGTAGTGTTGATTAAACGCCCACCTGTGCACCACTCATCTGATTTTTCAGAACTCACTCTTCATGGGCCAATGAGTCACTGTCCTTCCTCCTACATGCTGCTGTTCTGTGGTTTCAGAGGGCATCTGCACATCCATGTGAAGCTTCACTAGGAAAGAGAGGCCAGCCAAGAGAGGACAAAGTCGATAAAAAGAATAATGAATGGTATGGGAAAAACGGCTGTATGTCAGTGAATAAGATACTAGCACTGTGTTGTAAAATTAAATGTTATTTGTTTTAAGTCTCCTGTGACAAGCACTTGGAAAATAGATCAGGAATGAGGAATTTAAAAAGAATTTCGAGACAAATCCCAACAGAACCCAGTAGTGTAGATGTAGAATTGGAAACAAAAATGAAGATGAGGACTTAAAGAAGTTAAGTCAGCAGAAAGGAATTAAAAGTGAGGAAAAGGAAATATAAGTCCTTAAATTAAAATGCTTTAATGAGAGGCTAAGTCCTAACAGCGATGTTTTACTTACTCTGTGACTCCAGCATAATGAATGTGCTTTCACTGACTCAGTTGTTTCAGCTTTAAAGTATTATCTATAGTATTCAAAACGTTCTATCAGGGTTTCCCTGGTGGCACAGTGGTTGAGAGTCCGCCTGCCGATGCAGGGGGCATGGGTTCGTGCCCCGGTCCGAGAAGATCCCACATGCCGCGGAGTGGCTTGGCCCGTGAGCCATGGCCGCTGAGCCTGCGCGTCCGGAGCCTGTGCTCCGCAATGGGAGAGGCCACAACAGTGAGAGGCCCGCGTACCGCAAAAAAAAACCAAAAACACAAAAACGATCTATCAGATCCCACACAAAATGAAGGAAAACACACTCTTCTTGTACTTTATTGAATCTCCAAGATGGGAAGAGAGGGGGAAGAAGTGGTGGAGGAAGACAAGAATAAAAATCAAAAGAGGCAAGAAACACTTAGCTAGTTTCTTTGCATGTTGTCGCATTTAGTCCTCAGCCCAAACCCACGAGCTAACTGTGTTGTAGTTGGCATTATTGAGGTATAATTGACTGATATTAAACTGCACAAATTTAAATTGTACAACTTGATGAAGCTGATAAAACAATAAGCTCAATCTATATTATGAATATATCCATCCACAAAAATTTCTTCATGTTCCTTGGTAAACCCCTTTTTGCCTCTTCTAGCAACGATTTTCCCCATCCCCAGGCAACCTCATTTTCATGCTGTCATTGTAGATTTGTTTGTATTTTTTAGAAGTTTACGTAAACGTGATCATACTATATGTATTTTTTTGGTCTGATTTTTTAAATCAGCATAATTATTTTGAGATTTATCCATGTTGCTGTGTGCATCCATAGTTCAGTTATCTTTATTGCAGAGTGATATTTTGTCATATGCATGCACCACAATTCTATTTACCTGTTCACCTCTTGATGGACATTTGGGTTGTTTCCAGTTTAGGGCTATTACAAATAAGGGTCTATGAATGTTTTTGCAATTTTTTTGTGTGAACATATGCTTTCATTCCTCTTGAGTAAATGCCCAGGAGTTGGATTGCTGAGTCATATGGTTGGGGAATATTGAATTTTTTGAGAAATAGCCAAAATGTCTTCCAAAGTGGTCGTTTCATTTTTCATTCCATTCAGCAGTGTATGGAGAGTTGCTTCACAACCTTGCCAACACTTGCTATGATCAGACTCCTTCATTTTTGCTGTTCTAGTGAGTATGTAGTACTATCTCTGTGGGGTCTTTATTTGCATTTCCCTGTGACTTACGAGGTTGAACATCTTTCCATGTGCTTATTGGCCATTTGTGTATCTTCTTTGGTGAAGTGCTTGCTCAAATATTTTGCTCATTTTTAACTAGGATGTTTGTCTTTTCTTATTAAGTTATGAGAGTTCTTTACATATATTAAATAAAAGTTTTTTGTTAGATATAGGTTTTGCAAAGACTTGGATGACATTTTCATTTTTTAACTTTATCTTTGAAGAGCAAAATTAAAAAATTTTTTGAATAAGAACAACTTACTGATTTTTTTCTTTTACAGTTTGGACTTTTGCATTGTATCTAATAAATCTCAAATCCACAGTCACTAAAATATTCTCTTAGTTTTTCTTCAAGAAATGTTGTAGTTCAAGCTCTTAAATTTAAGTCTAATATCCATTTTGAGTTAATTTTTGTATATGGTGTAGTAAGGGCCAAGGTTCATTTTTCATTTTGATGCCCATTTGTTCCAGCACCATTCGTTGGAAAGACTATCTTTTCCCTATTGAATTACCTTGGCATTTTTGGTCAATCTCAATCAGTTGATGATCTCATCTCTTGAATGATGGGATAGATGTACACTTCTGTATTGCTCCTGTTAAGCACAGCTTAAAACTCGGGAAAGGGGACATGGTAGTTAGTTACCTGGGTTTTATTTTTGCCTCATACATCCCAGACTAAAAGCTGGAAAAGCTGGCAACCCAGAAATACCAACTGTCACAGGACAACCACCAAAAGCCCAAGAAAACCTTGATTTCTAGACAAAGGATTAGAACTTTGCCAGACCAAAAACTTTTAGAAAATAAACACTTTACTGAAGTCATACACTACAGGAAAAAAAAGTGAGGTCCCACCCCTATCCTCACCAGCAAATATAGAATGAGGAGTCTAGACATCCACATATGCATTCCAACTCCTCTTCCAGGGTGGTGTCAGAGATGGCCAAGCAGGGATCCAGCTTACCACTCTCCCACAGTGTCAATGGAGACCATATAGGGAGCCTAGATGTCCATCTTCATTCACCTGGTGCTGACAAGGCAACTCTACCCCTCCTCACGGGGGTGGCATCAGAAACAGCCTAGATAAGAGTCAGAACTTTCACCACTATTCAGTGGTATGAAGGCCACATCCACACATGGTTTCAGTGGAGGTCACAAGAGGGGCAGTAACAAGATGTTCCACTCCTTCTCAGCTAGGGACATACTAGTAGAAGCCTGTTGGGCATCTGGTACCCCCACAAATATCCTGTAGTAAAGAGGAGTCATTTTCTCAGGTGTCAGTGGAGGCCAAGTAATAAATCTGGATTTTGCTCGTGTCTGAGAGGAATGAGGTAGCGTCGCTTCTTCCCCTGCTAGAGTGATGTCAAAGAAAGCTAGTTAAAACAGAAAGTTTAAATAAGATCCACAGGTTCATAACATGATAACCAAAATATCCAAGTATCAATAAACAAATCACTTATTGCACCAAGAACCAGGAATATCCCAACAGTAGAATAAGGAGGAGACAGAAAAGAATCAGTGAATTTGATGACAGAACAGAAGAAATTACCCAGTATGAACAACATAGGGAAAATAGAAAAGATAAAAATAAATAGAACCTCATAGACATGTGAGACTATAAGAAAAAAAGTGTAATCTTTGTGTCATTAGAGGTCCCAGAAAAAGAAGATAATGTGGGTGGAAGAATTAATGACTGGAATATTTCTAAACAGCAAAACCCATGAAGTTAGAGGTTCATTAAACAGAGAGAACCTCAAACAGGATAAACCCAAATAAGTCCCTGCCAAGTCACATCATAGTCAGACAGTAGAAACTGAAAAACAAGGAAAAACTCTTGAAAGCAATCAGAGAGAATTGATGCATACATATAGGGGAAAAACAATTCAAATTACAGAAGATTTCATTTCACATCAGAAACCATGGAGGCCAGGGGGAAGTGGCACAACATTTTTCCAGTACTAAAAGAAAAAAAATTTTAAACCCACAATTCTATATCCAATGAAAATATTCTGAAATGAAGGGAAAATTATTCTCATATGCATGAAAGAAGCCATCTCCATAATATAAAGTTCAAGGTGAAGCAGCAGGTGCTGATATAGAAGCTGCAGCAGGTTATCCAGAAGACCTAGCTAAGATAATTAATGAAGGTGGCTACACTACACAACAGATTTTTCAATGTAGATGAAACAGCCTTCTATTGGAAGAAGATGTCATCTAGGACTTTCATAGCTAGAGAGGAGAAGTCAATGCCTGTCTTCCAAGCTTCAAAGGACAGCTGATTGTCTTGTTAGAGGCTAATGCAGCTGGTGGCTTTAAGTTGAAGCCAATGCTCATTTACCATTCTGAAAATCCTAGGGCCCTTAAGAATCATGCTAAATCTACTCTGCTAACTCTGCCTGTGCTCTCTAAATGGAACAACAAATCCAGGATAACAGAACATCTGTTTACAACATGGTTTACTGAATATTTTAAGCCCACTGTTGAGACCCACTGCTTAAGAAAAAAAGATCTCTTTCAAAATATCAATACCGATCAACAGTGCACCTAGTCACCCAAGAAAGTTGATGGAGATGTACAATGAGATGAATGTTGTTTTCATGCCTGCTAACACAACATCCATTCTGCAGTCCATGGGTCAAAAAGTAATTTCAACTTTCAAGTCTTATTGTTTGAGAAATACATTTCATAATGCTATAGCTGCCATAGATAGTGATACCTCTGATGGACCTAGGCAAAGTCAGTTGAAAACCTTCTAGAAAGGACTACCATTCTAAATGCCATTAAGAACATTTGTGATTCATTGGAAGAGGTCAAAATATCAACAGTAACAGGAGTTTGGAAGAAGTTGATTCCAGCCGTCATGGGAGACTTTGAGGGGTTTCAAGGCTTAAGTGGAGGAAGTCACTGCAGCTGTGGTGGAAATAGAAAGAGAACTAAAATTAGAAGTAGAGACTGAAGATGTGACTGAATTGCTACAATCTAAAGATAAAACTTTAATGGATGAAGAGTTGCTTCTTATGAAAGAGAAAATAAAGTGGTTTCTTGAAATGGAATTTACACCTGATGAGGATGCTGAGAAATCGATGAAATGACAACAAAGGATTTAGCATATTACCTAAACTTAGTTGATAAAGCAGCAGCAGACTTTGAGAGGATTGACTCCAATTTTGAAAGAAGCTCTATTGTGGTAAAATGCTATCAAACAGCATAGCATGCTGCAAAGAAATCATTTGTGAAAGGAAAAGTCAATCAATGCAGCAAACTTCACTGTTGTCTTATTTTAAGAAATTGTCACAGCCACCCAAACCTTCAGCCACCACCATCCCGATCAGTCTTCAGCCATCAACATTAAGGCAAGATCCTCCACCAGCAAAAAGATTATGACTCAGATTTTTTAGCTATAAAGTATTTTTAACTTAAGGTTTATACATTGTTTTTTAAAGATATAATGCTACTGTGCACTTAATAGACTACAGAATAGTATAAGCACAACTTTTTTAAAAATTGGGGCATAGTTACCTTACAATATTGTGTTAGTTTCTGCTGTACAATGAAGTGAATCAGCTATATGTATACATATATGCCCTCCCTCTTGTATCTCCCCCCACCCTACCCCAATCCCATCCATCTAGGTCACCACAGAGCAATGAGCTGAGCTCCCAGCACTATACAGCAGGTTCTCAATAGCTATCTGTTTTACACATGGTAGTGTAATTATGTCAATATATATGTCAGTCCCAATCTTCTAATTCATGCCGCCTTCCCCCCACTGTGTCCACACATCCATTCTCTATGACTGTATCCCTATTCCTGCCCTGCAAATAGGTTCAGCAAGAGGCTAAGTGATAGATAAGAAGTGATTTATTAGAATAGGACGCGTGTGAGGTTTACAAGCAGGCAGGCAGGAGGGTGTTGCACCAAGAACTTAGTGGGCTACAGTTTTATAATCAAAGGAAAAGTAGGGAGGGGGAGAAGACTATCTTCTTCCTCATTCTTTTTTTTTTTAAATTAATTTTATTGGAGTATAGTTGCTTTACAATGTTGTGTTAGTTTCTGCTGTACACCAAAGTGAATCAGTTATACATATACATATATACACTCTTCTTCAGATTCCCATCCCATTTAGGTCACCACAGAGCACTGAGTAGAGTTCCCTGTGCTATACAGTAGGTCCTCATTAGGTATCCATTTTATATATAGTAGTGTATATATGTCAATCCAAATCTCCCAATTCATCCCACCTCCCCTTCCCCCACTGTTAAACATAAGTTTGTTTTCTTCATCTATGACTCTATTTCTGCTTTGCAAATAAGTTCATCTGTACCATTTTTATAGATTCCACATATAAGTGATATTATAGGATAGTTGTCTTTATTTTTCTGACTTACTTCACTCTGCATCACATCTCTAGGTCCATCCATGTCACTGCAAATGGCATTATTTCATTTCTTTTTATGGCTAATATTCCATTGTATTTATGTACCACATATTCTTTATTCCTCTGTTGATGGACTTGCTTCCATGACCTGGCTATTGTAAATAGTGCTGCAATGAACATTGGGGTGCATGTGGCTTTTTGAATTATGGATTTCTCAGGGTATATGCCCAGTAGTGGGATTGCTGGGTCATAAGGTAGTTCTATTCTTAGTTTTTTAAGGAACCTTCATACTGTTCTCCATAGAGGCTGTATCAATATACATTCCCACCAACAGTGAAAGAGGGTTCCTTTTCTCCACATCCTCTCCAAAATTTATTGTTTGTAGATTTTTTGATGATGGCCATTCTGACCAGTGTGAGATGATACCTCGTAATTCTGATCTGCATTTCTCTAATAATTAGTGATGTTGAGCATCTTTTCATGTGCCTCTTGGCCATCTGTATGTCTTCTTTGGAGAAACGTCTATTTACGTCTTACACCCATTTTTTGATTGGGTTGTTTTTGTTTTGTTTTGTTTTTGATATTGAGCTGCATGAGCTGTTTGTATATTTTAGAGATTAAGCTTTTGTCTGTTGCTTCATTTGCAAATATTTTCTCCCATTTTGAGGGTTGTCTTTTCATCTCATTTATGGTTTTCTTTGTTGTGCAAAAGCTTTTAAGTTTAATTAGGTCCCATTTGTTTATTTTTGTTTTTATTTCCATTTCTCTAGGAGGTGGGTCAAAAAGGATCTTGCTGTGATTTATGTCAGAGTGTTCTGACTATGTTTTCTTCTAAGTGTTTTAGAGTGTCTGGCCTTATATTTAGGTCTTTAATCCAATTTGAGTTTATTTTTGTTATTTCTGTGTATTTTGAGTGTATTTTTGTGTATTAGGAAGTGTTCCAATTTCATTCTTTTACATGTAGCTGTCCAATTTTCCCAGCACCACTTATTGAAGAGGCTGTCTTTCCTCCATTGTATATCCTTGCCTCCTTTGTCATAGATTAGGTAACCATAGGTGCATGGATTTATCTCTGGGCTTTCTACCCTGTTCCACTGATCTATATTTCTGTTTTTTTGCCAGTACCATATAGTCTTGATTACTGTAGCTTTGTAGTATAGTCTGAAGTCAGGGAGCCTGATTCCTTCAGCTCAGTTTTTCTTTCTCAAGATTGTTTTAGCTATTCGGGGTCTTTTGTGTTCCCATACAAATTGTAAATTTTTTTGTTCTAATTCTGTGAAAAATGCCATTGGTAATTTGATAGGGATTGCATTGACTCTTTAGATTGCTTTGGGTAGTATAGTCATTTTTACAATGTTGATTCTTCCAATCCAAGTACGTATGGTATATCTCTCCATCTGTGTGTGTCATCTTTGATTTCTTTCATTAGTATCATAGTTTTCTGAGTACAGGTCTTTTACTTCCTTAGGTGGGGTTATTCCTAGGTATTTTATTCTTTTTTATTGCAATGGTAAATGGGATTGTTTCCTTAAGTTCTATTTCTGATCTTTCATTGTTAGTGTATAGGAATGCAAGAGACACCTGTGCTTAATTTTGTATCCTGCAACTTTACCTAATTCATTGATTAGATCTAGTAGTTTTCTGGTGGCATCTTTAGGATTTTCTGTGTAGAGTATCATGTCATATGCAAATAGTGACAGTTTTACTTCTTCTTTTCCAATTTGGATTCCTTTCATTTATTTTTCTTCTCTGCTGTGGCTAAGACTTCCAAAACTATGTTGAATAATAGTGATGAGAGTGGACATCCTTGTTAGGATCATAAGCCACTACTACAAGCAACTATATGCCAATAAAATGGACAACCTGGAAGAAATGGACAAATTGTTAGAAAAGTATAACCTTCCAAGACTGAACCAGGAAGAAGTAGAAAATATAAACAGACTAATCACAAGTAAAAAAATTGAAACTGCAATTAACAATCATCCAACAAACAAAAGTACCGGACCAGTTGGCTTCATAGGCAAATTCTTTCAAACATTTAGAGAAGAGCTAATACCTGTGCTTCTCAAACTCTTCCAAAAAATTGCAGAGGAAGGAACACTCCCAAGCTCATTCTATGAGGCCACCAACTCCCTGATACCAAAACCAGACAAAGATATCACAAAAAAGAAAATTACAGACTAATATCACTGATGAACATAGATGCAAAACTCCTCAACAAAATACTAGCAAACAGAATCCAAAACACATTAAAAGTATCATACACCATGATCAAGAGGGATTTATCCCAGGGATGGAAAACCCAAAATCTGGTTCAGTATACACAAATCAATCAATGTGATACACCATGTTAACATATTAAAGAATAAAAACAATATGATCATCTCAATAGTTGCAGAAAAAAGCTTTTGACAAAATTCAACACCCATTTATGATAAAAAATAAAACTCTCCAGAAAGTGAGCACAGAGGGAACCTACTTCAAGATAATAAAGACCATATATGACAAACCCACAACAAACATAATTTTCAATGGTGAAAAACTGAAAGCATTTCCTCTAAGATCAGGAGCACAAGTTTTATGTGCACTTGGAAAACAAAAACACTCATGTGACTACCTTTACTGCAATATTTGTTTTATTGTGGTGGTCTGGAACTGAGGTGTGCCTGTATGTTCTATGACCATAACAGAACAAAACTATAAATCAGTAACAGAGAAATAACAGGAAAACCTCAAAACATAGAAAAAAAACAGCACACTCCTCAATATTCTATTGGTTAAAGAGGAACTTTCATGGAAATTAAAAAAAACACATTGAACTGAATTGAAATGAAAATACAACACATCAGAATTTGTGGAAAATAGCTATACAGCAAGAAGAGAAAAATTTATAGCATTAAATGCTTAGACAAGAGGAAAAGTCTCAAGTCATTAAACTCAGCTCCCACTTCAAGAAATTAGAAAAAGAAGAGCAACATAAGCTCGAAGCCAGCAGAAGTGGAAAATAATAAAAGGAGACATCAATGAAATTAAAACAGAAAACTATGGAGAAAATCAAAAGAACCAAAATCTGGTTCTTTGAAAAAGATCAATAAAGTTTGCTATCATATAGCAAGACTGATACAGCAAAAAAGAGAGAGGATCCAAATTATTAATAGTAGGAATGAAACAAGTGATATCACTACAAACCATGCAGATTTAAAAGACTAATACGGAATACTAGAAACAACTTGACATACCTAAATTTTACAACTTAAGTGAAACAGACCACATGAAACTACCACAACTCACCCAAAATGCAGTAATTATTTGAATAGCCTTATCACTATTAAGGAAACTGAATTTATAATTTTAAACCTCCCCAAAAGAAATCTCTAGGTACAGATGGTTTCACTGGGGAATACTACTAAAATCTTAATGAAGAAATAACTCCAATTCTACACAGTCTTTTTCAGAAAATTTATTAACTTAAACTATAAAGCAAATATTGCCTTGTTACCAAAACCAGACAAAGTACAAAAAGAAAACTACAGGCCAATATCCCTCATGAATATAGATATAAAAATTCTTTTAAAATGATCAAATTGTAGTTCAAAAATATGTAAACAGAATTATAAACCATAACCAAAAGGGAGTTATTCCAGTGATGTAAGGTTGGTTCAATATTTAAACCTTATCATATCAATAAGCTAAAGAAGAAAAATCACATGATCATGTCAGTTAAGGAAGAAAAAGCATCTGGCAAAATTCAATGCCCTCTTTTGCATTCAAATCCTCGGAAATATAGGAATAGAGGGGAACTTCTTCAACTTGTTAAAAATCATCTACAAAAAAGTTGCAACTAATATCATATGCAGTGGTGAATACTGAATTCTTTCTCTAAGGTTGAGAACAAAGCAAAGATGTTCACTCTTACCACTGCTACTCAACATACTACTGGAAATTCTAGGCAGCACAATAAGGCAAGAACAGGAAATTAAAACTATACACATCAGAAAGGGAGAAAGACATTGCAGAAGACAATGTCTTTCTCCTATTGTCCTATTTGCAGAAGACAATGTCTTTCTCCTATTGTCCTATTTGCAGAAGACATTGTCTACATAGTAAATCTCAGAGAATACACTAAACATTCATAGAACTAATAAGTGAGCTTAGCAAAGTTGTAGGGTATTGCAAACATAAATTGATAAATAGAAATTCATAAAAAATTTAGAGCAGAAGCAAGAAGAACTACAATCCTACAGCCTGTGGAAAAAAAACCACATTCACAGATAGAGAGACAAGATGAAAAAGCAGATGGCTATGTACCAGATGAAGGAACAAGATAAAATCCCAGAAAAACAACTAAATGAAGTGGACATAGGCAACCTTCCAGAAAAATAATTCAGAATAATGATAGTGAAGATGATCCAGGACCTTGGAAAAAGAATGGAGGCAAAGGTCAAGAAGATGCAAAAAATGTTTAACAAAGATGTAGAAGAATTAAAGAACAAACAAACAGAGGTGAACAATAAAATAACTGAAATGAAAACTACACTAGAAGGAATCAATAGCAGAATAACTGAGGCAGAAGAATGGATAAGTGACCTGGAAGACAGAATGGTGGAATTCACTGCTGTGGAACAGAATAAAGAAAAAAGAATGAAAAGAAATGAAGACAGCGAAAGAGACCACTGGGACAACATTAAACACAACAACATTTGCATTATAGGGGTCCCAGAAGGAGAAGAGAGAGCGAAAGGACCCGAGAAAATATTTGAAGAGATTATAGTCAAAAATTTCCCTAACATGGGAAAAGAAATAGCCACCCAAGTACAGGAAGCACAGAGAGTCCCATACAGTATAAACCCAAGGAGAAACATGCTGAGACACATAGTAATCAAATTGGCAAAAATTAAAGACAAAGAAAAATTTTTAAAAGCAGCAAGGGAAGACAAGTAACATACAAGGGAACTCCCAGAAGGTTAACAGCTGATTTCTCAGCAGAAACACTACAAACCAGAAGGGAGTGGCATGATATACTTAAAATGATGAAAGGGAAGAACCTACAACCAAGATTACTCTACCTGGCAAGGATCTCATTCAGATTTGATGGAGAAATCAAAAGCTTTACAGACAAGCAAAAGCTAAGAGAATTCAGCACCACCAAACTAACTCTACAAAAAAGGTTAAATGAACTTCTCTAAGTGGGAAACACAAGACAGAAAAGAACCTACAAAAACAAACCCAAAACAATTAAGAAAATGGTCATAGGAATGTACATATCAATAATTACCTTAAAACTGAATGGATTAAATGCTCCAGCCAAAGGACACTGGCTTGCTGAATGGATACAAAAACACGACCCATATATATGTTGTCAACAAGAGACCCACTTCAGACCTAAAGACACATTCAGACTGAAAGTGAGGGGATGAAAAAAGATATTCCATGCAAATGGAAAGCAAAAGAAAGCTGGAATAGCAATACTCATATCAGATAAAATAGACATTAAAATAAAGAATGTTATAAGAGACAAGGAAGGACACTATATAATGATCAAGGGTTCAATCCAGGAAGAAGATATAACAATTGTAAATATATATGCACTCAACATAGGAGCACCCCAATACATAAGGCAACTGCTCACAGCTATAAAAGAGGAAATCAACAGTAACACAATAAGAGTGGGGGACTTTAACACCTCACTTACACCAATGGACAGATCATCCAAACAGAAAATTAATAAGGAAAGAAGCTTTAAATGACACAATAGATCAGACAGATTTAATTGATATTTATAGGATATTCTATCCAAAAACAGCAGACTACACTTTCTTCTCAAGTGCACATGGAACATTCTCCAGGAAAGATCACATCCTGGGTCACAAATCAAGCCTCAGTAAATTTAAGAAAATTGAAATCATATCAAGCATCTTTGCTGACTACAACACAATGAGTTTAGAAATGAATTACAGGGGAAAAATACATTAAAAAAACACAAAAACATGGAGGCTAAACAATACGTTACTAAATAACCAAGAGAGCACTGAAGAAATCAAAGAGGACTCAAAAAATACCTAGAGAAAAATGACAATAAAAACACAATGACCGGAAACCTATGGGATGCAGCAAAAGTAGTTCTAAGAAGGAAGTTTATAGCAATACATCCTACCTCAAGAAACAAGAAATATCTCAAATAAACAATCTAACCTTAAACCTAAAAGAACTAGAGAAAGAGGAACAAACAAAACACAAAGTTAGTAGAAGGAAAGAAATCATAAAGATCAGATCAGACATAAATGAAATAGAAACAAAGAAAACAATAGCAAAGATCAATAAAACTAAAAGCTGGTTCCTTGAAAAGATAAACAAAATTGATAAACCATTAGCCAGGCTCATCAAGAAAAAGAGGGAGAGGACTCAAATCAATAAAATTAGAAATGAGAAAGGAGAAGTTACAATGGACACCTCAGAAATACAAAGCATCATAAGAGACTACTACATGCAACTCTATGCCAATAAAGTGGCCATACTGGAAGAAATGGACAAATTCATAGAAAGGTATAACCTTCCCAGACTGAACCAGGAAGAAAGAGAAAATATGAACAGACTAATCACAAATAATGAAATTGAAACTGTGATTAAAAATCTTCCAACAAACAAAAGTCCAGGACCAGATGGCTTCACAGGTGAATTCTATCAAACATTTAGAGAAGAACTAACACCCATCCTTCTCAAACTCTTCCAAAAAATTGCAGAGGAAGGAACACTCCCAAACTCATTCTATGAGGCCACCATCACCCTGATACCAAAACCAGACAAAGATAGTACAAAAAAAGAAAATTACAGACCAATATCACTGATGAAAATACCTGTAAAACTCCTCAACAAAATACCAGCAAACAGAATCCAAAAACACATTAAAAGGATCATACACCATGATCAAGTGGGATGTATCTCAGGGATGCAAGGATTCTTCAATATACCCAAATAAATCAATGTGATACACCATATTAACAAATTGAAGAATAAAAACCATATGATCATCTCAATAGATGCCGAAAAAGCTTTTGACAACACTCAATACCAACTTATGATAAAAACTCTCCAGAAAGTGGGCATAGAGGGAACCTACCTCAACATAATAAAGGCCATATATCACAAACCCACAACAAACATCATTCTCAATAGTGAAAAACTGAAAGCATTTCCTCTAAGATCAGTAATAAGACAAGGATGTCCACTCTTGCTACTATTTTTTTTTCTTTTTTGCGGTACGCAGCCCTCTCACTGTTGTGGCCTCTCCCACTGCAGAGCACAGGCTCTGGACGTGCAGGCTCAGCAGCCATGGCTCACGGGCCTAGCTGCTCCGCGACATGTGGGATCTTCCCGGACCGGGGCATGAACCTGTGTCCCCTACATTGGCAGGCGGACTCTCAACCACTGCGCCACCAGGGAAGCCCTTGCCACTATTATTCAACATAGTTTTGGAAGCCCTAGCCATGGCAATCAGAGAAGAAAAAGAAAGAAAAGGAATTTTATTTATCAAATTGGAAAAGAAGAAGTAAAACTGTCATTGTTTGCAGATGACATGATACTATACATGGAGAATCCTAAAGATGCTACCAGAAAACTACTAGAGCTAATCAATGAATCTGGTAAAGTTGCAGTATACAAAATTAATGCACAGAAATGTCTTGCATTCCTATACACTAATGATGAAAAATCTGAAAGAGAAATTAAGGAAACACTCCCATTTACCACTGCAACAAAAATAATGAAATACCTAGGAATAAACCTATCTAAGGAGACAAAAGATCTGTATGCAGAAAATAAGACACTGATGAAAGAAAGTAAAGATGATACAAACAGATGGAGAGATATATCTATTCTTGGATTGGAAGAATCAATATTGTGAAAATGACTATACTACCCAAAGCAATCTACAGATTCAGTGCAATCCCTAACAAATTACCAATGGCATTTTTTTATGGAACTAGAACAAAAAAATCTTAAAATTTGTATGGAAACAAAAATGACCCCAAAGCGCCAAAGCAGTCTTGAGGGAAAAAAACGGAGCTGGAGGAATCAGACTCCCTGACTTCAGACTACACTATAAAGCTACAGTAATCAAGACAATATGGTACGGGCACAAAAACAGAAACATAGTTCAATGGAGCAAGATAGAAAGCCCAGAGATAAACCCACGCACTTATGGTCAACTAATCTATGACAAAGGAGGCAAGGATATACAGTGGAGAAAAGACAGTCTCTTCAAAAAGTGGTGCTGGGAAAACTGGACAGCTACATGTAAAAGAATGAAATTAGAACACTCCCTAACACCATACACAAAAATAAACTCAAAATGGATTATAGACCTAAATTTAAGACTGGACACTATAAAACTCTTAGAGGAAAACATAGGAAGAACACTCTTTGACATAAATCACAGCAAGATCTTTTTTGATCCACCTCCTAGAGTAATGGAAATAAAAACAAAAATAAACAAATGGAACTTAATGAAACTTAAAAGCTTTTGCACAGCAAAGGAAATCATAAACAAGATGAAAAGACAACCCTCAGAATGGGAGAAAATATTTGCAAATGAATCAATAGAGAAAGGATTAATCTCCAAAATATGTAAACAGATCATGCAGCTGAATATTATAAAAACAAGCAACCCTAACCAAAAATGGACAGAAGACCTAAACAGACATTTCTCTGAAGAAGACATACAGATGGCCAAGAAGCACATGAAAAGCTGCTCAACATCACTAATTATTAGAGAAATACAAATCAAAACTACGGTGAGGTATCACCACACATCTGTTAGAATGGGCATCGTCAGAACATCTACAGACAACAAATGCTGGAGAGGGTGTGGAGAAAAGGGACCCCTCTTGCACTGTTGGTGGGAATGTAAATTGATACAGCCACTATGGAGAACAGTATGGAGCTTCCTTAAAGAACTAAAAATAGAATTTCCATATGATCCAGCAATCCCACTACTGGGCATATACCCAGAGAAAGCCATAATTCAAAAAGATACATGCACCCCAATGTTCTTTGCAGCACTATTTACAATAGCCAGGTCATGGAAGCAACCTAAATGCCCATTGACAGACAAATGGATAAGGAAGTTGTGGTACATATATACAATGGAATATTACTCAACCATAAAAAGGAACGAAATTGGGTCATTTGTTGAGACGTGGATTGAGCTAGAGACTGTCATACAGGGTGAAGTAAGTCAGAAACAGAAAAACAAATATCATATGTTAATGCATATATGTGGAACATAGAAAAATGGTACAGATGAACCAGTTTGCAGGGCAGAAATTGAGACACAGATGTAGAGAACAAACGTATGGACAGCAAGCAGGGAAAGCGGCGGGGTGGTGAGTGTGGTGGTGTGATGAACTGGGCGATTGGGATTGACATGTATACACTGATGTGTATAAAATTGATGACTAATAAGAACCAGCTCTATAAAAAATAAATAAAAATTTAAAAAAAACACGAAATTCATAAAAAACAATTAAAAATTTTGACCTGGGAAAAACCTTGCTAAAAATATGAAAAGATGAAGTGAAGACTGGAGAAAGTACATGTTTTGAAAATCATGTATCTGACAAAGGAATCATACCTAGAATATATAAAATTCAACATTGAAAAACAAAGAAACCATTTAGGAAATGGGCAAAAGACCTGAAGAGACATTACACTAAAAAAAAAAAGTACACAGATATATAGAGATGCAAATAAGCACATGAAACTATGTTCAACATCATGAGCTATTAGGGAAATGAAAATTAAGATCACAATTAGATGTCACTACATACCTATTAGAACAGCTAAAATAAAAAATAGTGATGATACCAAATTCTGCAAGGTATGCAGGGAAACTGGATTTCTCATATGTTGCTGGTGGGAATGTGTGATAGTACAACTACTATGGAAAACATTTTGATGGTTTCTTTAAAAAATAAATATAACAGTACCATAAAATGCTTAGCATTTTTCCCAGAGAAATGGAGATTATGTTTGCACAAAAACGTGCATGTAATTGTTCTTAGCAGCATCATTATATTGTAATAGCCCCAAACTGGAAACAACCATAACAGTCCTTATAGGTGAATGGCTAAACACATTGGAGTAAATCCATACCACGGGATACTATTTAGCAATAAGTGGTGTGAATTATTGATATAATAACTTGGATGTACATCAAGGGCATTGTGCTGAGTGTAAAAAAGCCAACATCAAAAGGTTACACATTGTATAATACTATTTATGTAACACTCTTGAAATGACAGCAAATTATAGAGATGGCAAACAGATGACAGGCTAGGAAAATGTAGAAAAAAAGGATATCATTGTAGTAGTGGAAAAATTCTGTACCTTGTATGTGGTAGTGGTTACACAAATGCACACATGTGATAAAATGACATGGAGCTATACAATCACATCATATCAATGTCAAATTCCTGGTTTTTCTTTTACACTGTAATAATGTAAGATGTACCCATTTGGGGAAATTGGATTAACATTACATGAGATCTTTGTAGTGCCCTTGCAAATTTCTGCAAATCTCTATTTTAAAATAAAAAGTTTGAAGGGAGACCTTCAAGATGGCAGAGGAGTAAGACGTGGAGATCACCTTCTTCCCCACAAATACATCAGAAATACATCTACATGTGCAACAACTCCTACAGACCACCTACTGAACACTGGCAGAAGACCTCAGACTTCCCAAAAGGCAAGAACATACCACGTACCTGGATAGGGCAAAAGAAAAAAAGAAAAAACAGAGACCAAAGAATAGGGATGGGACCTGCAACAGGGGTGCAGAAGGCAAAGCAGAGAGATTCCCGCACAGAGGATTGGTGCCGACCAGCACTCACCAGCCTGAGAGGCTTGTTTGCTCACCCGCCAGGGTGGGTGTGGGGTCAAGCTGAGGCTAGGGCTTCGGAGTTCAGTTCTCAGGGAGAGGACTGGGGTTGGCTGTGTGAACACAGCCTGAAGGGGGCTAGTGTGCCACAGCTAGCCAGAAGGGAATCTAGGAAAAAGTCTGGACCTGCCTAAGAGGAAAGAGACCATTGTTTTGGGGTGTGCGAGGAGAGGGGATTCCTTACCTGTCTGCCCACAGAAGGCAGAGAATGGCCTAAATGAGCTCCAGAGATGGGCATGAGCTGCGACTATCAGTTCAGACAACAGAGGTGGGCATGAAATGCTAATGCTGCTGCCGCAGCTACCAAGATCCTGGGTGCAAACACAGGTCACTATCCACCACCCCCTCCAGGAGCCTGTGCAGCCCGCCACTGCCAGGGTCCCATGATCCAGGGACAACTTCCCTGGGAGAACACATGGTTCTCCTCAGGCTGTTGCAACAGTCATGCCAGCCTCTGCCACCACAGGCTCGCCCTGCATTCCAATTATAACTACAGTACCCATCCCTCCCCCACAGTATGAGTGAGCAAGAGTCCCCTAATCAGCTGCTGCTTTAACCCCCTCCTGTCTGAGAGGGGAACAGATGCCTGAGGGTGACCTACACACAGAGATGGGGCCAAAACCAAAGCTGAATTCCAGGAGCTGTACAAAAAAGAAGAGAAAGGGAAATTTTCCCATGCAGCCTCAGGAGCAGTAGATTAAATCCCCCAAATCAACTTGATGTACCCTGCATCTGTGTAAGGGTAGATACCTGAATCTATCCTTGCCTGAATAAGCAGAGAATCATCCCAAATTGAGGCAGTGGACTTTGGGAGAAACTGTAGAACTTGGGGTTTGCTGTCTGAGACTGACTTCTTTCTGATTCTTATGTTTATCTTAGTATAGCTTTCAATGCTTCTTATCATTGGTGGATTTCTTTACTGGTTTGGTTGTTCTCTGCTTTTTCTTTTTATTATTATTACTTTCTAAATTTTTTAATACTTTTTTATTTTAATAATTTTATTTTTAAAATATTTTTTATTTCTTATTATTTTTTTCTTTCTTTTTTTTCTCCCTCTTCTTCTATGCCATGTCAATGACAGGGTCTTGGTGCGCCAGCCTGGTGTAAGGCCTGAGCCTCTGAGGTGGGAGAGTCGAGTTCAGGACACTGGATCAAAAGGGACCTCCAGCCCCACATAATATCAGTCAGCAAGACCTCTCCCAGAGATCTTCATCTCAAAGCTAAGCCCCAGCTCCACCCAATGGCCACCAACCTCCAGTGCTGGACGCCCTAAGCCAAACAGCTAGCAAGACAGGAACACAACCACACCCATTAGCAGAGAGGCTAGCTAAAATCACACTAAGTTCACAGACACCCCAAAACACACCAACAGATGCAGCCCTGCCCACCAGAAAGACAAGACTCAGCTCCACCCACCAGAACACAGGCACCAGTCCCCTCCACCAGGAAGCCTACACAAGCCACTGAACAAACCTTACCCAGTGGGGGCAGACACCAAAAACAATGGGAATTATGAAGCTGCAGCCTGCAAAAAGGAGACCCCAAACACAGTAAGTTAAGCAAAATGAGAAGACAAAGAAATATGCAGCAGATGAAAGAACAAGGTATAAACCCACCAGACCAAACAAATGAAGAGGAAATAGGCAATCTACCTGAAAAAGAATTCAGAGTAATGATAGTAAAGATGACCCAAAATCTTGGAAATAGAATGGAGAAAATACAAAAAACATTTAAAAAGGACCTAGAAGACTAAAGAGCAAGCAAACAATGATGAACAACATGATAAATGAAATTAAAAATTCTCTAGAAGGAAACAATAGCAGAATAACTGAGGCAGAAGAACGGATAAGTGACCTGGAAGATAAAATAGTGGAAATAGCTACTGTAGAGCAGAATAAAGAAAAAAGAATGAAGAGAATTGAGGACAGTTTCAGAGACATCTGGGACAACATTAAACACACCAACATTCAAGTTATAGGGGTCTCAGAAGAAGAAGAGAAAAAGAAAGGGTCTGAGAAAATGTTTGAAGAGATCATAGTTGAAAACTTCCCTAATATGGGAAAGGAAATAGTCAATCAAGTCCAGGAAGCACAGAGAGTCCCATACAGGATAAATCCAAGGAGAAATATGCCAAGACACATACTAATCAAACTATCATAAATTAAGTACAAAGAAAGAATATTAAAAGCAGCAAGGGGAAAGCAACAAATAACATAAAAGGGAATCCCCAGAAGTTTAACAGCTGATCTTTCAGAAGAAACTTTGCAGACCAGAAGGGAGTTGTAGAACACATTTAAAGTGATGCAAGGGAAAAACCTACAACCAAGATTACTCTACCCCGCAAGGATCTCATTCAGATTCAACAGAGAAATTAAACCTTTACAGACAAGCAAAAGCTAAGAGAATTCAGCACCACCAAACCAGCTTTACAACAAATGCTAAAGGAACTTCTCTAGGCAGGAAACACAAGAGAAGGAGAAGACCTACAAAAACAAACGCAAAATAATGAAGAAAATGGTAATAGGAATATACATATCGATAACTACCTTAAATGTAAATGGATTAAATGCTCCAACCAAAAGACATAGACTGGCTGAACGGATACAAAAACAAGGCCCATATATACGCTGTCTACTAGAGACCCACTTCAGACCTAGGGACACAAACAGACTGAAAGTGAGGGGATGGAAAAAGATATTCCATGCAAATGGAAATTAAAAGAAAGCTGGAGTAACAATTCTCATATCAGAAAATACAGACTTTAAAATAATGACTATTACAAGAGACACTACATAATGATCAAGGGGTTAATCCAAGAAGAAGATATTAACAAATTGTAAATATTTATGCACCCAACATAGGAGCACCTCAATACTTAAGGCAAATACTAACAGCTATAAAAGGGGAAATCAACAGCAACACAACAAGAGTAGGGTAGATACCTGAATAAGTAACACCCCACTTTCACCAATGGACAGATCATCCAAAATGAAAATAAATAAGGAAACACAACCTTTAAATGACACATGAAACAACATGAGCTTAATTGATATTTATAGGACATTCCATCCAAAAAAAAAACAGAATACACTTTCTTCTCAAGTGCTCATGGAATATTCTCCAGGAAACATCATATCTTGGATCTCAAATCAAGCCTTCATAAATTTAAGAAAACTGAAATTGCATCAAGTATGTTTTCCAACCACAACACTAAGAGACTAAATATCAATTATAAGAAAAAGCTGTAAAAAATACAAAAAACGGAAGAAACCAGAAGAATCTCAAAGAAACAACCTAACCTTACCCCTAAAGCAATAAGAAAAAGAAGAACAAAAGAAACCCTCAAAGTTAACAGAAGGAAAGAAATCATAAAGATCAGATCAGAAATAAATGAAAAAGAAATGAAGGAAACAATAGCAAAGATCAATAAACCTAAAAGCTGGTTCTTTGAGAAGATAAACAAAATTGATAAAACATTAGCCAGACTCATCAAGAAAAAAAGGGAGAAGACTCAAATCAACAGAATTAGAAATGAAAAAGGAGAAGTAACAACTGACACTACAGATATATAAAGGATCATGAGAGATTACTACAAGCAACTATATGCCAATAAAATGGACACCATTGAAGAAACGTACAAATTCTTAAAAAAGTACAACTTAGAAAAGTTCCTAGACTGAACAAGGAAGAAATAGAAAATATAAACAGACCAATCACAAGCAGTGAAATTGAAACTGTGATTAAAAAATCTTCCAACAATCAAAAGCCCAGGACCAGATGGCTTCCCAGGCGAATTCTCTCAAACATTTAAAGAAGAGCTAACACCTATCCTTCTCAAGCTCTTCCAAAATATAGCAGAGGGAGGAACACTCTCATACTCATTCTATGACATCACCATCACCCTGACACCAAAAACAGACAAAGATGTCACCAAAAAAGAAAACTACGGGCCAATATCACTGAAGAACATAAATGCAAAAATCCTCAACAAACTACTAGCAAACAGAATCCAACAGCACATTAAAAGGATCATACACCATGATCAAGTGGGGTTTAAGAATGCAAGGATTCTTCAGTATACACAAATCAATCAATGTGATACACCATATTAACAAATTGAAGGATAAAAACCATATGATCATCTCAATAGATGCAGAAAATGCTTTTGACAAAATTCAACACCCATTTATGATCAAAACTCTCCAGAAAGTAGGCATAGAGGGAATCTACCTCAACATATTAAGGCCATATATGACAAACCCACAGCTAACGTCGTTCTCAGTGTTGAAAAACTGAAACCGTTTCCTCTAAAGTCAGGTACAAGACAAGGTTTCCCACTCTCACCATTATTATTCAACATAGTTTTGGAAGTTTTAGCAACAGCAATCATAGAAGAAAAGGAAATAAAAGGAATCCAAATCTGAAAAGAAGAAAGAAAACTGTCTCTGTTTGCAGATGACATGATACTATACATAGAGAATCCTAAAGATGCTACCAGAAAACTACTAGAGCTAATCAGTGAATTTGGTAAAGTTGGAGGATACAAAATTAATGCACAGAAATCTCTTGAATTCTTATACACTAATGATGAAAAAACTGAAAGAGAAATTAAGGAAACATTCCCATTTACCATTGCAACAAAAAGAATAAAATACCTAGGAATAAACCTGCCTAAGGAGAAAAAAGACCTGTATGCAGAAAACTATAAGACACTGATGAAAGAAATTAAAGATGATACAAACAGAAGGAGAGATATACTATGTTCCTGGATTGGAAGAATCAACATTGTGAAAATTACTATACTACCTGAAACGGTCTACAGTTTCAATGCAATCCCTAACAAAATGCCAATGGCATTTTTCACAGAATTAGTAGAAAAAAAATCACAATTTGTATGGAAACACAAAGACTCCAAATAGCCAAAGCATTTCTGAGAAAGAAAAATGGAGCTGGAGGAATCAGGCTCCCTGACTTTGGACGATACTACAAAGCTATGGTAATCACGACAGTATGGTACTGGTACAAAAACAGAAATATAGATCAATGGAACAAGATAGAAACCCAGAGATAAACCCATGCACATATGGTCACCTTTTCTTTGATAATGGAGTCAAGAATATACAATGGAGAAAAGACAGCCTCTTCAACAAGTAGTGCTGGGAAAACTGGATGGCTACATGTAAAAGAAGGAAATTAGAACACATTCTAACACTATACACAAAAATAAACTCAAAATAGATTAAAGACCTCAGTGTAAGGCCAGACACTATAAAACTCTTAGAGGAAAACATAGGAAGAATACTCTTTGACATAAATCACAGCAAGATATTTTTTGACCCACCTCCTAGAGAAATGGAAGTAAAGACAAAAATAAACAAATGGGACCTAATGAAACTGAAAAGTTTTTGCACAGCAAAGGAAACCAAAAAGAAGACAAAAGGCAACCCTCAGAATGGGAGAAAATATTTGCAAATGACACAACTGACAAAGGATTAATCTCCAAAACATACAAGCAACTCATGCAGCTCAATATCAAAAAAACAAACAACCCAATCCGAAAATTGGCAGAAGACCTAAATAGACATTTCTCCAAAGATATACAGATTGCCAACAAACACTTGAAAGGATGCTCAACATCATTAATCATTAGAGAAATGCAAATCAAAACTACAATTAAGTATCAGCTCACAGCAGTCAGAATGGCCATCATCAAAATATCTACAAACAATAAATGATGGAGAGGGTTTGGAGAAAAGGGAACCCTGTTGCATTGTTGGTGGGAATGTAGTTGATACAGCCACTATGGAGAACAGTATGGAGGTTCCTTAAAAAACTAAAAACAGAACTACCATATGACCCAGCAATCCCACTACTGGGTATATACCCTGGGAAAACCATAATTTAAAAAGAGTCATGTACCACAATATTCATTGCAGCTGTATTTACAATAGCCAGGACATGGAAGCAACCTAAATGTCCATTGACAGATGAATTGATAAAGAAGATATGGCACATATATACAATGGAATGTTACTCAGCCATAAAAAGAAACGAAATTGAGTTATTTGTAGTGAGGTGGATGGACCTAGAGACTGTCATACAGAGTGAAGTATGTCAGAAAGAGAAAAACAAATACCATGTGCTAAAACTTATATATGGAATCTATTAAAAAAAAAGGTATGGTTCTGAAGAACCTAGGGGCAGGACAGAAATAAAGATGCAGATGTAGAGAATGGAGTTGAGGACACAGGGAGAGTGAAGGGCAAGCCGGGATGAAGTGAGAGAGTAGCATTGACATATATACACTACCAAATGTAAAACAGATAGCTAGTGGGAAGCAGCCGCATAGCACAGGGAGATCAGCTCCATGCTTTGTGACCACCTAGAGGGGTGAGATAGGGAGGGTGGGAGGGAGATGCAAGAGGGTGGTTCTATGGGGATATATGTATCCATATAGCTGATTCATGTTGTTACACAGCCGAAACTAACACAATATTGTAAAGCAATTTTACTCCAATGAAGATATTAAATAAAAATAAAATAAAATAAATTTTAAATCAGTTGAAGATATATGTGTGGGTAGTTTTGGATTCTCCATTCTGTTCCATTGATCTATGTAACTTTTTTATGGATATTTTATATGAAGCCTTAAAATCGGGTAGTGCCATGAGTTTTTATTGAAATATCTTCATTGTATGTATGTTGGAACTGAGACTCAGAGAGATAAATAGCTTATTTAAGGCCAGTTAGCTAATAAGAGCTAAAGGTAGGATTCAATATCATATTTGCCTATTCAGCCATGAGAAAGAAGGAAATCCTGCAATTTGAGACAACATAGATTTACCTCGAGGGCATTATGCTAAGTGAAATAAGTAAGACAGAGAAAAATAACTAGTGCATGGTATAACTTAATGTGGAATCTATCTTAAAAAACAGGCACTCATAGAAATAGAGAGTAGAAAAGTGGTTGTCAGGGTCCTGGGGTTTGGGGGAAATAGGGAGAATTTGGTAAAAGGGTACAAACTTTTAGCTACACAATAAATAAGGTCAGAGCAACTATAGTTCATAACACTGTATTGTATAATTGAAATTTTCTAAGGGAGTAGAACTTAAATGTTCTCACCAAATATATATAGTGATGAATGCATCAATTAATCAGTTGAGAGGAATCCTTTCACGATGTATACATATATATCAAATAATCACAATGTACACTTTAAATATCTTATAATTGTATTTGCCAATTATATCACAATAAAGCTAAAAATACATAGAAAAAAGCAACATTGGATTAGAAAATTATGCAAGAAAAAAATCGAAGATGCCACTATTATGGAATTATAAATATGTTAACAAGTTTTCAACAGATTTTAATTTAATTGTTGACATTCAGGTAATGAATTAAAGGTATAAATTATAACAAAAATATGTACTGCCTTTTTGTTGTTGGTAAAATTTTTTATATGGAGTTGATAGGCTTATATTAAATAGTTAATATCAAAGAAATAACCTTTTTTTCCAATTGTAGTTTTTTGTTTTAATTTTAGATTAGTCCTAATTTGTATACATGCTTCTAACTTTACTGGGTTTATAAATGCAAAATATGTAAATAAAGTAAAACTCTAATCCTACGCTTAAATAAAACAGATTTTTTTTAAAAAAATGAAAAGCAGACTCAGCTCCCAGCTCCACCACCCTCCTGACCCATTGAATTAGAAGAGGTTCAGGAGTTGCTTCACAAATTAAAGTTTGAGAAGCCCTGTGCTCACTGCCCAATGTGTTTTTTCTATGAGTTCGATATTCACTCTGTATGTTATTGGACCACACTATGAATGAGATAGAGTTGATATATTAAAGTACAAATGAAAGTCTTTTCGAACTGCAGATCTTGAAAAAAGAAATGGAGATGGTTTAAAATTTTATATTTTTAGATACTTGTGTAAAAGTGCTTGGCTAAATCTTATGTGTTGTAAAGAGGTCTTGGTGACAGTCCTTGCGGGTGGGAGGTAAGAGTTGGGTAGGTGAGCAGGTGAGGCGTGGTATCTACCCCTGACAAAAGCAAGAACAGTGCTGCTCTTTTACACTCTGGCTTTCACATATTGAATTCTTCACTTTGGCTTCCATGATTTCAGATAAGAAATCCACTGTCATTCAAATTGTTTTTCACCTAAAAGTAATATTTCATTTCTCTCTAGCTGCTTTGAAGATTTTTCTTTGTCTTTAGTTTTCAGAAGTTTAATAATGATGCATCTTGCCATGGATGTCCTTGGGTTTATGTTATTTGAGGTTCATTCAGCTTCTTGAATTTGTAGGCATGGTGGACTGACAAATACCCCCCTCCAAAAGAGATCTACGTCAAACCCCTGGAACCTGTGAACATTACCTTAATTTGAAAATTGGTCTTTGCACCTGTAAGTTAAAGATTTTGAAAGGAAGAGATAATACTAGATTAACTCAGGTGGGTCCTAAATCCTTGTAAATCATCTATAAGATATTCTTATAGAGAAAAGAGGAGAAGATAGACACACAGTGAAGACACAGAAAGGAGAAGACAGTGTGACCATGGAGGCAGAGATTGGAGTGATGTAGGCACAAGCTCAGGAACACTAACAGCCTTCACAAGCTGGAAAAGACAAGAGATGGGTTCTCTCCTGGAGCCTCTGCAGCCTGTGAACACCTTGACTTTGGTCCAGGGATTCTGATTTTGGACTTCTGACCTCTAGAACTGTGAGAGAACAAATTTCTGTTGTTTTAAGCCATCAAATTTGTGATAATTTCTTATGGCAACCACAGGAAACTAATATAATAGATTTATACCTTTTTTCAAATTTGAGAGGTTATCAGACATTATTTCTTTGAATGCTTTTCAGTCCTGAGGCAGGAGATAGATGGGCCCCAGGCTGAGCAGCTGGAGTTTGTCCCCTGTGGACAGATATTCCAAGATGAAGAGGAGGAGGAGCTGAGCCCTGCCCAGACAAGAGACCACATATTCCTCATTCTCAAGGTCAAGGAGACCTTCCCAACTACACATGCACAGAAAGGTTCCTCGGAGACCAAAAGAGAGGGGGTGTCACCCCATAGTATGTGATGTCAACCTACTCATAGTCCTCTTTGCTAGAATCCATCATGGCTAAGAGATGTGCACACACACATGGGAGAACCCTGAGATAAATCAATTACAGATTCAGAGCCAGGCAAAGCAAGATGATTGGCCAAAGGAAGCCCAGAAGAAATGCCCCATATAAGTGATTCAAACTATTACAGGTGTGCGACTCTTTCTTGGAGTCCATCTATGTGTGCCTATTCACACGTACTCTTTTTCCTCCTAATAAACACTGCTTGTTTCACTACTTTCCATCTCTTCGTGCGAATTCATTTCTACAAAGCCGATGGGCCAGGGCCTTGGCACTGGCCACTGTCCCTGGCAGTCTAGCTAGGATTCAGCACTCTCACTGCTGCACGCTGACTTCAGTCTCTGGCTGGGGAACAGAAATCCTGCTTCAAGCTGCTGCAGGCGGAGGCCACCCAAGATCAGTTTCATTTTCTCTCTCTCCTCTTCTTCTGGGACTTTGATGATTCGAACATTAGCTCTTTTTATTATTACCATATCACAATTCTCTGAGTCTCTGTTCTTTCTTTTCAGGCTATTTTAGTCTTATTCAACTTGGGTTAATTCTACTGATCTGTCTTCCAGTTCATTGATTCTACCTTTTGTCATCTCCACTCTACTATTAAGTTTATCTAGTTAGTTTTTTATTTCAGTTATTGTATTTTTTTCAGTTCTGTAATTTGCACCTGATTCTTTTTTAAATAACTATTATTTCTTTTTGGCAACTTTCTATTTTTTTTTTCAATTTGTTCCAAGAGAATCAGTAATTGTTTATTAAAGCATCTTTATGATGCCTGCTTTAAAATCCTTGTCAGAGAATTCCAACATTTGATTCATGTTGGTATTGGTCTGTTGATTGCCTGTTCTCATTCAATTTCTGATTTTCCTAGTTCTTAGTTTGATGCACGATTTTCATTGTATCCTAGCCTTTTGGGATATTATATTATGAGGCTCTGAATCCTATTTAATCATCTTTTTGGTAGGCATCTCCCTATAGAGGTGCAGCACAAAGGCCTGCTGGTTGTGTGTATTCATCTTTCCACTGAGTCCTGCCAATGCCTCACCACAAAAGTAGAGCACACTGAGTCACCTGCCTCCCTGTGGAGGTGTGGGTGAAAGTTCAGCCTCCCCTCCACCGTTGACCCCTTCTGGGGGAAAATGTATAACTCACACCAGCACATTGCCTTGTAGTTGTGGGGTGGGGGAGGTGTATAAGCTCAGCTCCTGGCTATGCTGTGCTGACCCAAGGGAAGGGAAGCAGAGAGCTGACTCATACTGTTGGGGTAAAGACAGCTTATCCTGAAGAGACTGCAGTGGGGGAAATTGGTGTCCTGCCCGCATCCCTGGGCAAGGGAGGGACAGTGAGCTCACCACTCAGCCCCATGACAGGATGGTAGTCACCTGCTCCATGGTGCAGGGAGTAGGTGGAAAATCAACTGAAACCAAGGAAGGAGCAGTTCTTTCCCTTGGCATTTGGCTGAAGAAAGGGGGATATTGCCAAAAGGTTTTCCATCCTTAGTTCAGCCTTCCCAGCTCTTGGCTTGGAGGGCCAGCCTGCTCAAGGCTCTCTGTGTCTATGCCTGCAATGGCCCAGGGGAGGCTCTGCAGCCCTATCAGGGCTCTGGGAAGCAACAACACATGTGGGGCCCCAGGCCCCTAGTCAGCGCCTCCCCTCTTCCTACCTGCCAGCCCTCCCAGGTGCATTTGTTGGGTTACATCCAGGGATTTATAGTTGCGAGGGGAAGACCTGGGAGGGATAGTGATGCTCTGCTTTGGTGGAACCAAAAGTAATCAAGTACTGACATTTTAAAATCCCACCTGGGGCTAAAATTCTCAGTCTTTGACATTTCAACTAGGCTGGAAACAAATCCCTTTCTTCATTCATTGCATCCCAGAGCTGTTGGTCTTTGTGCTGCTACCCCAGATGGGGAGACAATGGGTGGTTTAGATTAGAATGTCCAGCTCCACCTCCTGGCCCACCCACTTACCTGCCCACAACTTTAGGCAAGTTACATAACCTATCTTTGCCTCAGTCTCCACATTTGTAAAATGGGGATAATAATGGTGTCAGAAAGTGCTTGGCAGAGTAAGCTTAACTGCCACTATCATTATTGTTTCTTGGCCTCTTCGCAAATTTTATGTCCGAATACCCTTCCCCTTTGGAATCCTCTTCTTTTAATTCAGTGACCGCCTAGTTTCTCATTCTGCTACTACTCTGACTCTTTCCTATCTAAATTAACACTAAGTCTGAGCCAGGAAGCATCAGGTGAAGTAAAACATGAAATCAGGGATATTTTATTGTGTGTCAGGAGCAGGAGATCCTCAAGAACAGCCTGGAAGTTGATAATGGGTCACCACCTTGTCCACTTGAATGTTTGTATTGAACAATGAACCTCATGAAGATATTTGATATAAACAAATAAGGTTTTCATCTTTATAGTGAGTGTTCTCCTACAGACCTTCATAAATACCTTTCAACTTTTTTGTCCATGCAGCAAAATCTAGTCTTCCAGAAGTGAGCAGCTGAGTGAGAATTCATCATTTCTCAGGATCCTTCATAAATGACTGCTCAGTAAATGCTGTGGAGGGAAGAGGTATTTGGACTTTCCTCCATCTGCTCTGTCAGGAGTGGTCTACAGGAGGCTTTTAGCCCAGAGGGTTAGCTTAGTTATTTTAAAGATATTAAAAGTAAACCATTTACATAATTCTTTCATACACTTATAGGAGCCAATATTTGTGGAACAATTTCTACTTAAACCAAATTCCTTGTTTATTTTGTTTTTTAAATTTTTTAAATTGAAGTTGATTTAAAATATAGTTGATTTAAAATATCATGTTAGTTTCAGGTCTACAGCAAAATGATTCAGTTATACATATATATTCTTTTTCAGATTATTTTCCGTTATAGGTAATTACAAAATATTGAGTATAGTTCTCTGTGCTATATAATAGGTCCTTGTTGGTTATCTATTTTATATAGAGTAGTGTGTATATGTTAATCCCAACCTCCTAATTTATTTCTCCTTCCCCTTTCCCCTTTGTTTAACCATAAGTTTGTTTTCTATGCCTGTGAGTCTATTTCTATTTTGTAAATAAGTTTATTTGTGTCATATTTTAGATTCTACATATAAGCGATATCATAATATTTGTTTTTCTCTTCCTGGCTTACTTCACTTAGTATGATAATCTTTCTTTGCTAAGAAAGAAGTTTCCACAGCAGACCACAACCAAAAATGTGGTGTGTGGGGCCCCAGGTTGTGCTGGGGCAGAGCTTGGCCTACTGGTCTGAGTCCTGGGAGGACGCCCAGCAGACACAGGACGGGGAGCCCCAGAGAGGGGGGTGGAGGGAGGGGATGGCTCCCACCAATCAAGGGTCTGAAGGGCGCCTCCAGGAGGATCCAGGGGACCCAACCTGCAGGAGTAAGGTTGGTAGAGTGGAAAAATGGGGTCCCTCGGTTAGGGAGGGCGAGACCCCTAGAGCTGACCCTTCCTGGGAAAGCCTGGCCCTGGCCGAGCAGCAGAGCAGGGCTCCCATGGGGAAAAAGCCTTTCCTCTCCTGGCGCCCCGCCCTCTTAGTCTAATAAAACCACTTTAAGATGGAATGACGATAATACCGACCCTTTCAGGCACACGCGCATTCTCACTGGGGCCCGAGGGAGGCAGACAGAGCTGCAGAAGGAGCGTCCTCTGGGTGGGGAGGGTCTGCGGTTGCTGGGATGCGCTCTCTCTGCGTCACGGGCACATCATCACAGACCATAGCTCAGCTCCTGCGCCAGGGAGGCTAAAAATAGCAGCGCAGCGGGGGCCGAGCTGCAGAGGCTGAGCCCCAGCAGGCTCAGCGCCTGGGAGGACAGAGGACGCAGGGATCACGCGGCTGCCAGCCCAGGTCGCACGGACGCAGCCACCGAAGAGGGAGGAGGATTGCAGGGCAGTTACATCCTGGGCCGGCTAGAGCAAGGCGAGGATTGCCGTGGGCGGTGCTCGCCTCCCGCCCTCAGTTTCTGGGCTCTAGGTTCAAAAAACGGCTTTGTCGATGTCAGTGACCGGAATCCTAAGCCCTCTATTATGGGCCTAATGCGTAGCTCTTTTGAGAAGATTCTGGGTTTATGGATCTCGAAATTCTTCTGAAAAGACTAATACCAGAAGACCAAAGTAGTCCCCGTCTGACTTCTGAGAAGCGCTAAGGACAGTTTCAGCACACACAGGGCTCCCTGGAAAGACAGTGGGATCTAAATGTTGACTGGATGCAGAGTGGGATGTGAGAATACAGCCCAAGCAGTGCTGATTCTGCCCCTTCTTTAAGAAAGCGTGTGGGTGTGGAAGAGCAACTTTCATTTAGAGTAGCTCGTCTGCCTTTTAGGGCATTCCCAGATGTGTTGGGATTTTGTGTAATTTTTGGAAGAGGGGCTGCCTGAGAGAACATCCCCCTGAATAGTGGAGACAGAGGGTGTGTGTGTGTGTGTGTGTGTGTGTGTGTGTGTGTGTGTGTATTTACATGACAATTAGGGCTGGAGCAGAGGATTCTAGGTTTTCTTTCAGCTTCCAAATTCTGTGGCTCTGGAGCAGCATGTTCACATGCTGAGAAACTGAATATAAAAAGGGATAGTGACCAGATCATATAATAAAAATAGAACTTAGACCCACAGCTGGCAGCAACCTAACTAACCAAGGCCCTGGTCTACAGTGACCAGTCCAGAAAGCAGCCTGCTGTCAGTCAGACTTGCAGGAGGCCAGACTGCCATCTCTAGTCACTGTGACAATCCAGAAAGCTAAACAATAATTTCTGTAACGATCGGCTAAAATTGGCCAGGACTTGATTAATGACTGGCAGTTTCCCTAATTTTTGCCCCCAATTCCAATTCAGAACCATCCAGAGAAAACCAAATATGCACCCCTACCCAACCGCACAGGACACCCTACTTCCAGTGGGCCCACCTCCAGCCTCCCCAGGCCGACAGGGCATGCCTGAAGCCCTCTCTTTTTTCCATTATAAAGCTTTTCTCCTCCTCTGCCTGCCTTTGAGTCTGCCAAACGCAGATGACGGTGATTGACTGACTCCCTTGCTTTAGCAAGCTCTGAATAATAGTCTTTGCTATTATTCAGGAAAAGGATTTTCTCCCAGTAGAAAGCTTGCACCTAATTTCTGGTTTTACTTGGCAAAATAACCTGTGGGTATGCATGATAGGAAACCACATATTTCCTGTTTTGATTTATCATGAGGGATATAATTCTTATGGGCATGCAAAAGGCAACAAAAAAGTTACTTGTCTGCCAACATTTAGTCAGAGGCTGCTGCTATATGCCAGACACAGGAGCGGATGCAAGATGAATGATGTCGCTCTGTCCCACCACTACATCTAGGGTGTTCACAGTCTCTAAGGGCTGCAGGCATGTAAACAGATTGTTAGATCTCAGCACAGACAGAGGGAATGGGGGGGGGGGTGTCACTGAAGCCTTCTCCAAGGAGGAAGACTCATCCCAAGGATGCTCAGGAAGAGTTGCGCCAGAGAAGAGTCAACTTGTGAGAAATGAAATTTGGCATTCATAAAACCAATTTCTATCTCAACTTGTCTTGCCTTTAATTAAGATTGCAAATAAATACTCTGAACTTGGTGGGCTCAGGGAGATGGGGAAGATCTGTAGTCTAGGACAGTCCAGGACAGAGGACCCTTCTCTGCCGGACAGACCCTATTCTGGAGACCCTGATAAAAAGGGCCCAAGAATTCCAGGAGTACTGGATCCTGCCCTGGATGTGAAACCACAGAAATGTGTTTCAGGGGGCTCTGAGGAGTCCTGGTTCTTTATGTCTCAGCACAGAAAGAATTCAGCAAGAGGCAAAGTGTTAGGTAAGAAGTGATTTATTAGAATAGGATGCGTGTGAGGTTTACAAGCGGGAGGCAGGAGGGTACCACCCCGAGAACTTAGTGGGCTACAGTTTTATAATCAAAGGAAAAGTAGGGAGGGGGAGAAGACTATCTTCTTCCTCATTCTTTTTTAAATTAATTTTTATTGGAGTATAGTTGCTTTACCATGTTGTGTTAGTTTCTGCTGTACAGCAAAGTGAATCAGTTATGTATATATGTATATCTACGCTTTTTTAGATTCCCATTTAGGTCACCACAGAGCACAGAGTAGAGTTCCCTGTGCTATAGAGTAGATTCTCATTAGTTATCTATTTTATATATAGTAGTGTATATATGTCAATCCCAATCTCCCAGTTCATCCCACCTCCCCTTCCCCTGTTGGTAACCTAAGTTTGTTTCCTACATCTATGACTCTATTTCTGCTTTGCAAATAAGTTCATCTGTACCATATTTTTAGATTCCACATATAAGTGATATTATAGGATATTTGTCTTTCTCTTTCTGACTTACTTCACCCTGTATGACAATCTCTAGGTCCATCCATGTCGCTGCAAATGGCACTATTTTGTTCCTTTTTATGGCTGAGTAATATTCCATCATATTTATGTACCACATCTTCTTTATTCCTCTCTTGATGGACATTTAGTTTGCTTCCATGTCCTGGCTATTGTAAATGGTGCTTTAGTGAAACTTCTTCCTCATTCTCAAGTAGACGTCAAGCTTCTATCATCAGCTCCTCCTCCTCCTCCACGTTGGGCGGGGGAGTTTTCTTGACCTACATGGTCAAACTGGGACTTTCATGGTACAATGGAAATAAACAAAAAGGTGGTAACATATACGAAAAGATGGTAAATCATCTCAGGTTTCAGTATAATGTGACATTTTCCTTATACTTTTGTTTTCAGTGTGCACAGAGAAGCATGTCCTAGGAGTCATTAACTTACTGAACTCACTGGGCAGGATGTGGGTCTCATTCCACCATTGTTTTATTGTTTTTGAGCATATCTCATGCTTCTGTTGCATGGTTTTGTTGCTAAGCAAGCCTGCTTGGTTTTGTGGTTAAAGAAACCTGCTTTCTTGAGTGATCATTAACTTACAGGGGTCTTCCATACTTTTTCTTTACTTACAATCCCCTAGTGGGATTAGTTATTTAATCACCTACTTTGTCCCTTTACCCTGTCCCTATCAGATGGAAAAGCTTAAAAGAGGTGGAAAAACCAGCAATGAGCTTCCTAGGCTTCCCCCAGGTATGGGTTTCAGATAGTGCAGATAAAAAGGAGATTTGGAAGATAAGGAAGCAGATTCATACTGCAGGGTGGGACCCAGCATCTAAAGGATAGAGACATGGAAACTGGTGATGACAGGCCAGCAGAGATCCATCATCTCAGGCCCCCTGAAAACCTCACCCCCACCCCAGTTACATACAATCTCTCATTGTGGTCAGGTGCAGCCTTTTCTGGCCCCTTAGTTTGGAGGCTGTGCAAGTTTGGTGCACCTCCTTCAAGATTTCATTCTCAAATGGAACCTTCCAATTTCTCTAGGCAATTCAGCTCTTAGTCTGGGCAATCATCAAGGCCTTGGAGAAGGGGAGCAACTTGATAGGAGCAGTCAGAGATCACCAAGACCCCATGCTGGAAGAGCTGGGCATTTGGGGGGAGGGTCCTGATCCCCTTGCAGACATCTCTATGCCTGGGCCTCAGCCACTGGGATGAGAGCCCTACCTGGTACCTCCCAAGCTGGGAAGAATGCCCTTAAATTGTACCTAAAGTTTTATATTTGGTCACCCTTCAATTCATTCAATAAATATTTTGCTCATCTATCACTTATATTTATTTAAACAAACATTTATTGAGTACTTACTATGTGCCCAATACTACATGCTAAAGCCCTGGGCATAGAAATGAGACACATGTTCTATTATCATTCAGATTAGTGATTTTTAGTAGCAGCTGGGGGAGGAGATAGTTGTGCACATCATGTAGAAGGCCTTTCCACTGCCTCTCCCTACCAGGTGGGACTTTCTGTTATTGACTATGGGGATAGATCATGTTCCTCGAGCAGATTGGAGCAGAAAAAGAGTCAAGAACCACTGACTTAAGTGCCAAGGCCAAGAAAATAAAATATCTGTCAGAAACCATAAGAATAAGAAATATGTCTAGTGATGTGTTACAAGGAGGTTGGAGCAGTGCTTCCCAAAATTCTGGAAAACAAGGCTCTTTCCAGGGGCTGCTTGTACACATATGAGCTCTGGGATCTGGGCAAGGGCTGTGTGAACGGTGGGACTGAGTCACAGGACATCACTCAAGGACAGCTTCACAGAGGAGCTGGAGTGAGCATATCCCCAAAGGAGGAAGCTTGGAGAGGTCCCTGGACTCAGGACTGGGACCATGTCTGACCTGCCCAGCACTGCCTGGCTTGGGTCCCTCGAGCTGCTTTTGTGTCCTCCTGACACCTTCTAGCTCCAGGAGCCTCTGATCCCAGCTGCCTGGCTGCTGGAATAGCCAGCTGCTCCCCCAAGACCCCCACCCTCTACTGCTACCAACGTCCCCCTGAATCATGAAGGTGCTGGCTGTGTCTCCACTTTCCTGGCTGAGTCCAGCTCCTGCCAGGGTTTCGAGTACCCCTCCTTCTCCTCAGTCCTGGTTGACAGTTCGGGCTCCCTGTCTTCTCCTTGTGGGCTGGGCAGGCTGGTGAAAAACAGCCCTGTTTGGAAGAAAGAATTCCAATGACAGAGGGACTCTAGAATAGGCCGTCTTCCCACCCAGCTGACTCTGCACCCTTTCCCTGAATCATTTCAGATTTTCTTCCAACTGGAAGTGTGTGCTGCCAAAGGCAGTGGCGGGTTCTGCTTCGCACTCACAAGGAAGACACAGGAAACATGATGATTCTGCTGCCTTAGGAGGAGGTGCGCCAGTGCTGGGGGGCTGTCCAGCCTGCAGAAAAGGCTCAGGCAACTGCTGCATTTTCCATGTCTAGATAGGGATGTGCATCTATGGCAAAGGAACACAGAAGTCCGTGAGGTTGCTGCCCCCATGTGTCAGGGATGTGTATGGAACTCATGGGTGTGCACACAGCAGGCTATACAGTGAGCACCCAACATACATAGTATATGTAACGTGCTGAGATCCAGGCAGACCGCCCATAGACAGAATCTGGCCTTGAGCAAGCAAACCTGATTGACCCTTGGTCCTTTTACTGCCACCTGACCTGAAGGTAGCTTTATATATATATATATATATATATATATATATATATATATATATAATTTTTTTAAACTGTTTATATTTTTTAATTAAAAACGAATGTCCAGGGCTTCCCTGGTGGCGCAGTGGTTAAGAATCCGCCTGCCAATGCAGGGGACACGGTTTCGAGCCCTGATCTGGAAAGATCCCACGGAGCAACTAAGCCTGTGCGCCACAACTACTGAGCCTGCTCTCTAGAGCCCGCGGGCCACAGCTACTGGAGCCTGCGCACCTAGAGCCCGTGCTCTGCAACAAGAGAAGCCACCACAATGAGAAGCCCACACACTGCAATGAGGAGTAGCTCCCGCTCGCCACAACTAGAGAAAGGCCGCACACAGCAATGAGGACCCAATGTAGCCAAAAAGAAAACTAAATAAAATAAATAAATTTGTATATTAAAAAAAAACAAATGTCCAAAGTAATAGTCCCCAGGTGCCAGTACCTGCGTGGTGCCTAGCATTGGTGAGGTTTTCCCGGGCCTCTGTCGAAACAGATAAAGCAAGACAACGAATTTGCAGAAGACAAAATATAATCAAGTTGAGATTATGTCCTTCTTACTTTTTGGTGTTAGAATATTCTTTCTCTAATCAAATGATAGTGACAATAAATGGTATTTTTTAAAAAATTAAATTCTTATTGGCAAAATTAAAAGACACCATCTACCACCTTTTAATATGCTGCTTTGTGAAAGTGTGGAAACTACTAATGTGATGGGTAAAATTCTATTTGGGGTAATGTGTTTGGGTTATACATTGTGTAGTTATTGAGCTAGGGAAGTCTTGATAGTGTTTTATCAGCATGGAAAGGTAATCTTGTCCTAGAAAGTCATCTATGTGGTCACTAATCTTTCTTCCTCAACCTGTAGTCCTTTTGTTATTGTTGGCAAGATATTGTCTAATTTCATGTATGTATGTAATTTTTTTCTACATCAGCCTGCCACCTCCTCCCCCTCAGATACACACATATCTTAAACTATGCACATTGCCAGTGGCTGAGGAGATAGAAACGTAATAGCTGAGGCAAGTATGCTTTCCCAAGAGCAAGGCCAGGGACGGGAGAAGGTTCTCACCCTCCTGCTGCCAGAGAAAGTCCTGGGGTGGGGTCTTTAAGAGAGAAGCTGCAGGGTGTGGCCAGGAAGCAGGCCAGGGACATGGGCTCTGGTTCTTTGGTGAGTCTCAGGGTCTCAAGGAGGTCCCATCCCCACTGAACAGGGCTGCCCAAGGAAATCAAAGTTCTTTTTTATTTTTAATTATATTGAAGTATAGTTGATTTATAAAGCTGTGTTAATTTCTTCTGTACAGCAAAGTGACTCAGTTATACCTATACCTATTCTTTTCACATTCCTTTCCATTATGGTTTATTACAGGATATTGAATATCGTTCTTGTGTTATACAGTATGACCTTATTTTTTATCCATCCTATATATAATAGTTTGCCTCTGCTAATCCCAAACTCCCATTCCTTCCCTCCCGTACCACCCTTTCCCCTTGGCAACCACAGGTGTGCTCTCTATATCTGTGAGTCTGTTTTTGTTTCATAGATATGTTGATTTGTGCCATATTTTAGATTCCATGTATAAGTGATATATGATATTTGTCTTTCTCTATCTGACTTAATTCACTTAGCATGATAATCTCTAGGTCCATTCATGTTGCTGCAAATGGCATTATTTCATTCTTTTTGATGGCTGAATACTATTCAATTGTATATATATATATACCACATCTTCTTTATCCATTCATGAAATTAAAGTTCTTAAACCAAGTAGGAAGAGGGCAGAGATGTCTGCCTCTGGTCCTGGGGAATCACCCTTTGTCCTGCAAAAGTTGTTGAGATTTGGGTTTCTGAGACCAGGCCTTCCAGGTACCACAGGAACTCAGGGAAGTCAGAGCTGCAGGCTGGCAACCCATTATGTGCAGAACTCAGAAAACTGCAGTGATCCTGATAAGCAGGCCCAGAGAAGAATTGGAAACTATATTTGTTGTCCTTCAGAAGCACACATCTTGAGAAGAGAGGGGTGTTTAGCCTGAGCAGAGGCTAAAGTGTAAGCATGCAGCCTGGAATCAGTAGCTTCCAGCTCCTCCTGTGTAGCCTTTGGTGTGGGGACCAATTGGGGTACTCCATATCAAGAGCAGCTCATGAAATGGTTGAGGAGGAAACAGAATATCTTCAGTTTGCCAAAGCAATCACAGTGAGGAAGAGAAGAATTTCATCTGGTGAACCTTGACATGATATTAATTAAACACACACACATACACACACACGCACACACACACACAAAACACTACCATTTTAGTTGATAGTGACTTTTCTTGCATTGTGGATCCTGTTGCAGTGTTTTCCTTAAATTCTAGTCAAGTTGGGATATGAATCCTCCATTTCTGTAAGGACTCTTGCCTCATAATCTTCATTAAGCCATCTGACTCACTTCTCAGAGGGCCTGCCCACCCTATCTGTGCAGCCCTGGGGGAATCTCCTGCCTCTCAGAGCCACCATTTCCAGCTACACGGCTGGGTTAATTTTACCACCTGATGACTTTATCTTGATGATTGGATGAAACAGTATATCTGAGAATTCTTTATATATTAAAAATGTTCATAAATGGGAATACAAGCTGGTACAACCACTTTGGAAGACAGTTCAGTGATTTCTTACAAAATTAGACATACTCTTACCATACGATCCAGCAATTGTACTCCTTGGTATTTACCCAAAGGAGATGAAAACTATGTCCACACAAAAACCCACACATGGATGTTTACAGCAGCTTTATTCATAATTTTCCAAAACTCGGAAGCAACCAAGATGTCCTTCAGTAGGTGAAGAGATAAGGAAACTGTGATACATCCAGAAAATGGAATATTATTCAGTGCTGAAAAGAAATGAGCTATCAAGCTGTGAAAAGCATGGAGGAAACTTGAATGCATTTTAGTAAGTGAAAGAAGCCAATTTGAAAAACCTTTATATGATTCCAACTCCATGACATTTTGTTAAAGGTAAACTATGGAGACAGTAAAAAGATCAGTGGTTGACAGGGGTTGGGGGGAAGGAGAGATGAATAGGTGGAGCACAGAATTTTTAGGGCAATGAAACTACTTTATATGATTCTATAATGATGGATACATGGAATCATATATTTGTCAAACCCATAGAATGTACACCACCATGAGTAAACCCTAATGCAAACTATGGACTTTGGGTGATAATGATGTGTTAATGTTTGCTCATGGATTGCAACAAATGTCCCATCTGGTGAGGGATGTCGTTAATGGGAGACACAATTCATGTGTGTGAGTAGGGGGCATACGAGAAATCTTTGTATCTTCCCCTCAATTATACTGTGAACTTAAAACTGATCTGAAGAATAACATCTATTAACTTAGAAATTGCCAATATACACTGTTAGTTACTTATCACTGTTTCATCTCTGCGATGACGGAATGAACTCAGGGACACAGATGCCAGCCAAGAAAGGACAACTGCACTCCTTGAATGGATCATTCACATTTCTGGGACTGTAGCTGTGTCCACACCAGAGATGTGGCAAACCCTCTTTCACACTCCTCCTCCCCTGGGGTCAGCAACCTCCTGGCAGGAAGTGGCTAGTCAGGTTTCTTTCACTGGTCACTCTTAGGCTGGCACTGTGGTTTCTTTCAGGACTCTCCCCACTAACCTGGCAGAGCCCCACTAATTTGGCACAGGTGGAGCTGACAATCAACTGGAACTTTAGCCATGAAGAGAAGCCCAAAGGACAGCATGTTTTCTAGGTGACACCAGCTGACTCAGCTTCATGTCTCCTGTTTGTAGTTTAACCACAATGAATTAAATGTTTATTAATCACAGAACCAATTTAATTTTTAAAAGACCTTCTTTTAATTTCTTCTAAAACGGTTAATATAAAGGCAGATAAGTAGGAGACATCAGAAACTGCATGTGCATAATGCTAAAATATAAGCAAATTGACCCAAGTGGATTGAGCAAGTAAACTGTGGAGGCCTGGACTTTCTTCTTACACTTTTCATCCAGTGTTTGCCAGCCGAGTGCATGGCTGCTGGCCTCTCCGTTGCCCTAAGAGCCATGAGCTCCTCGCAGTGCGTGCAAGAGTTCTTGCTGAGCTCTTTCTGTGGCAGTCCATGGAGCAAAAACTGGTCTTCGTGAAACGGAGAAAGAAGGAGGAAGCTTGCCTATTCCTCAGTACCAGGAGCCACCCCCAGGGCTCTGCTTCTCCCATCCTAGACTGGCTGTGAGCGCTGGGAGCAGGTGAAGTCCTCTGGTGACTAGCTTTATTGCATATTGTCCCTATGTTGTAATAGTCATGACATTTCACTGAAGTCAGGCATCCAGGGAAGACCTCTGAGGAGCAGGCCAAGGTCTGAGCAGAGAGGATGAATGGCAGCAAAAGCCATGCAATTAGAGGGTGTGTGTGCTGGGCAGAGCGAGCTGTCATTTCCTGACATTTTACATAATCACTTGTTAAGTGGTTTATGGTCTGACTATCCCAGCTAAACTGCTGGCCCATAAGGGGTAAGACTCAGCAGTGCCCGGCATAGCTTGGGTGTCTAAGAACACACAAAGGTATCAATTGTCCTGAGGGTGGCAACACCGGTCGGGCTACACTTTCAACTCCCATACTCCAGCCCAGCTGTTTGTGATGAGCAATCTTTTGGCTCCAGGAGCTTGGAGGGGGCGATTCTTACCCCTGCTTGTCATAGTCTTCGTCAATCTCTTCCTAGCCCAGATTCTCACTGGGAAAGGAGTTTCCCCAGACTGTGCAATGGGGTGATATGCTGGCACCATCCCTGGTATGATGCTCCTGATAGGAATTAATCACTCGTGTGTGTGTGTGTGTGTGTGTGTGTGTGAGAGAGAAAATGCAAGCTTATTTTTTTTAAATCTCTACTTTTCTGGGCCTCACTTTACTTTATTTTTTAAAAAGAGTTAGGAATTGTTTGCAGTTAAAGGATCTTCCCTTTCCACACTAGTATAATTATGGCAAGAAACTCTGACGGTGCTTCATCAATTTGTGCTTTCCACATCATCATTTTAGGTTTGTGACCTCCTTCTTTTTCTTGAAGTGGCTGCATTTTCTCCTTGAAATCACTTGAAAAGTGGACAAATAGACTGTGCATGTGATGAATCCCAAATCAAGGAAGGTACTCTACTACCTGCCAAAAATTCACACATTCAGGACAGCAAAGACTGTCCCAAATTTTATGGTTTTGTTCTTTTGCCAACTTGCAACCCATGGAATTTTTAAAAACTGAATTTAAAAAATTTAGAGTCAGTTACAATTTACAGGAAGTTTCTGAGATAATATTGTGGGGTGGGAGGCATTGGGAGTGAAAAATCCGTAGATCTGAAATTGGGTCATCACTTCCCCTGTGGGTGTCAAGAGAGACTGAGCATCTTGGCAGAGACTTGAACTTTAACCTAAAGAGACAAAAGGCAGACTGATACTTTTTGACATGGAAATGGCTCCCTTTGATCTAATGGTGATTTCAACTTGTAACGATGTAAAGGAATTAAGATGCAGGGAGGAATTCCAGAAGGACCCATGAAAGCTCCTAAGGCAGTGCCCTGTGTGTTCCTAAGTGAGCTGTCAGCTCTACAGAGGAAGCTGAAGTTTGCAAGCTCATCCCCAATCAGTGTCCTGGAGGGCTGTCCAGACTAAGGGGAACATAAGGGCAACACGCATGAGACAGTGCCAGTGTGCGGACAGCTGAGCTTGCAGGGAATTAAATGAGCAGTGTTGGAGACATAGGAGTCATTTCCATGGTCCTAAATTCTACTACATATCCATTACTTGATATATCATCTGGAGAACACATCACAGAATCTTGCTCCTTTCAAGCCACGTTTGCACGTGCATATCTGTATTTCTGAAGTTAGGTGGGAAAAAAGACATATGGGAGAAGTCCAAAAGGTGCTTTTGCAAGCTCCCTGTTGCATATTTTCTTGGCAGCATTGTGAAGATAGTGTGCCACTTGGACAGAAAGTCATTGCCCTTGGGCCCTTGGAAAGAACTGAACACCTGCATGCACATGTAGAAGGCTGACGACACGTCCAGGTGCCTTTGAGGACAGCAGAGACACTCAAGCCTACAGACATTTTACCTTCATCAGGAGGGGCACCTTTAAATCCTTATTTAGAAAGTTAGATTACTTGGCTGCTCGCACAAAGGATAGTTTGAAGAATAACTGAACTGCAGAGAACACCCAGATATGACTGCATTCAGGGAGATGGGTGAGTGACTGGTTGGAGGAACCAGGATATATTCCTGAGGCTCAGGGGCCTGCTGCCAGGACTCTTATTTAAAACAGGCCTCAGAACATGGGTGCCAGCAAGACCTGTCTCAGAATACTTTGGAATATCTTCATGATTTCATGGCCAACGCTGTACATTTCTGGATGCCAGCCTTCTGTTTGAAACTTGTCACTGTCACCTGAAGACCAAGCTGGCTTGTGGCTGTTGCCAATCCCATGTAGTTGTATTTTTCTCCCTGCTGAGAAGCCAGAAATGGATGCGCAGCTGAACCCTCGGCATATTGAGAAATTTCCTCACTCTTTGAATGAAAATGGTAGCAATTGCTTCAGTTAGGATGTTAGATACTTTTGGTTGAAATTAAAAACATAAATTCAAATTCTAGCTACCTAAACCATAAATGGAAGTATTGTCTTGAGTGACAATCTGTAGATAAAGTAGAATGATCGACACTACTAGAACTTCTCAAAATCTCCTTTTCAGGCATGTGACCTCTTGACGTTGGGCATGTCACATTACGGACAGCAAACATGATGTGTGCTTTCCTCTGGGGGAACAGAAGTGTGTGAGTCACTATGTTCTCTTGTGTTGATATGAGGGTTCCACAAGATCAAAGCAGCTGGGAATACCGAACCAGCACTAAAGGATGGTGTCCTAGAGGCCCACAGCTGAATGTGCACATGAGAAACAAACTTTTGCAAATCAGCACTGAAATAGTGGTTTAGGCTGACCATGTATTCTTGCCCATCCTGGCTGGTACAGTTTTGAGAATGGGTTTAATTCAGGACTCAACAGTGTCATAATGCCTACTGCAGTACCAGACCTTTAATCCCACCATCAAGAAGGTCCCCAACAACTCTCCTCCCATCACGTTGGCCCAGTTCCTGAACAGAGCTTATTATTCAGGGAATGCCATAGACTTAGGTAAAGCGTTAACCATGGGGCAAGACTAGAGCATGGAATTACACTAACTGTGTTAGATTAATCAAAGTCAGCCCCTGGGTCTAGGGATGGGGATGTGGGAGAGAGTGGAAGAAGGTAAGGATTAGGGTGGAGGCTGAGTCACTTGCAGGGTCACTAATTGTCCAGTTAGTATTTAACCTATGTGTCTCCCTGACTCCCCTGCAGCATAGTAGAGGTTTCATTTTTCTCAATATCAATGAAACAGAGAACTGAATTCACAGTAAAGAATGGACCTTTGAAAAACAAAAGCTATTTTGAGTCCATTAAGAAAAGAAGAAAAAAAAGTTAAGTTGGGCAGTTTTTCAAGGAGTAGCATATAAATCAAGTGCAGTATCATAAAGTCTTATTAATGATACTTATTTTTATGGGACTGGTGATGTAAGTATGAGAGGAATAAGGAGTAGTGTGAAGATAGCAAACATGAAAGATTCATGTAAAAATATTAAACCCACTTAACTGATGGCATAAATTGGAAGATACTTGTTTTTAGAATATTACCATGAATACCTAGATACCAATTGTACTATTTCAGTTTTAGTCCTTCCTTAGGTTATCTCTTTTTAATTGTACCCTTCCTGTCTGTATATTTTATATAATGGATTGCAAATTTTCTTTTCCCCAAAACTTACTATCCATTTTGAAATTCCTATAAAATGAATCTGTCAACAAAACTGAGTTTAGTTTGAGAACAGGTGTGAAGAAATGGAGTGATCTGTTGGATATCTCAGCTGTTCTTCCATCAGGATGGTGTCTCAAGCTTGTTTAAATATGCTACTATGCATTACTGCTATCACCTTCCCCACTTTATGAGCTTAAAATGTCTTCTACCTTAGTGGCAAAGTTTATGAAGAAAGTAAGTGAGCCTAAGAAGCATTAGAATAAAAGTAGGAAATGGTAAGGAAGGGCAAAAAGAGGAGAAGAAGTCACAAATACTGGATGCCAAATATTTAAAAGAAATATTAAATGGTACAGACAAAATGATTGTTGTGGCACATCAGTGTGATCATGATAAAAACATCACATTCACAAATGAAGTTAAATTACAGCCTTGTGTTACCAGCAGCTGTACAATGAAAGAAAAAGGAATACAACAGGACCTATTTGAGGGCTGTTCTTTTTTAATCTGATGCTTTGCTTATGGCTTCAGACTAGGGTTCAAGGCCATCTCTTGGAGTCTTAAGTGCCAAGAAAAGCAGACAGCCCACCAATTCCCTGAATTCAAACATGCATACCCTCAGGCCTTTACTACTGTATACTCTCCTTTACAACCCACTCTCTTGACCACCTTCACCTTCCAGCTTATCAGAGACCACAGATCCGTCTCCTTCCTCTTGCCGTCAAACGTTACTCAAGCAACTTTTCAATTAAGGAATAAAGTGTGGTTGATGAGTAATGGTCCCTTAAAGATGCCATGCCCTAATTCCTGGAAACTGTGTATATGGTACCCTCAATGTCAAAAGGGATTTTGCAGATGTGATTAAGGTTGTGGGCCTTGAGATGGGGAGATTATCCTGCTGTCCAGGTGGGCCCACTCTATCACATGTGTCCTTAAAAGTGGAGACATTTTCCTGGCTGTAGTTAGAGAGAGGTATGCCTTTGGAAGGCAGGGTCAGAGAGAGGTAATGTGGCTGGCTTTGAAGATGAAGGAAGAGGCCACGAGCCAAGGAATGCAGGTGGCTTCAGGAAACTGGCGAAGGCAAGGACATGGACTTTTCCTTAGAACCTCCAGAGGAATACAGTCTGCTGATTTCAGTCCAATGAGACCCCTGTCAGACTTCTAGACTACAGAACTAAAAGATAAAAATGTTCTATTGTTTCAAGCCAGCAATTGTGTGGTAATTTATTATAGCAGCAACAGAAAACTAATACAGAAAGCAATTCAGTTTTTACTTTCTATTAAAGTATAAATTATATGTAGTAAATTGCACAGATGTTGACAGCTGGGTGAATTTTTTACATATGCATACATGTAACCACTATATGGATCAGGAGATAAGAATCTTCCATCACTTGGAAGCTTCCTTCCTGACCTTTCCCAGTCAATACCATCTACCTCCCAGGTAACCACTATTCTGACTTCTATTACCAGAGATTAGTTTTGCCTGTTCCTGAGCTTCACATAAATGGAATTATTCAGATATACTTGTTTTTGTGTTTGGCTTCTTTTACTCAGCATATTTCTTTTTGAGATTTATCCACCTAGTTACATGTATCAACAATGTGTTCTTTACTGTGGTGCAATTTTCCATTATAAATATCTCTATTTATTCTTTAATGTATATTTGGGTTACTCTTAGCCTTTTGTTATTATAATAAAAGTACTATAGGTATTCTTGTACATGTCTTTTCTCTTGGATATATGTATAGAGGGGCATTTATATATCTTGGGTATATATATAGAGGGGCAATTTCTGAGTTTTGAGGTAGGCAATGTCAAGTTTTAATAGGTATTTGCAAAATTTTCAAAAGTTATTGAGAGGCAGTTTACTCTCCACCAAAGTATGAAAGTGTAACTTTTCTCAAGTCCTCACCAATATTGGTATTGCCAGACTTTGCATTTCATTGATGAATAATGATGATGAACATTAATTTATATGATTATTGGGCATTTGGATATCCTTTGTAAATTGCAGGTTCAAGTCTTTTGTTCATTTTTATTTGAGTTGTTTATATTTTTATTATTTATTTGTAGGCATTATTTATATATTCTAGAGGAGTCTTTTGTCATATTTATTTATTGCAAATATATTGTTCCAGTTTGTGTATTGACTTTTCATTTTCTTAATGATGTACTTTGTTGAACAAAGGTCTTCATTTTAGGAGTCCAAATTACCATATTTTTCTTTTGTGGTTAGTGCTTTCTATATCCTGTTTTTAAAGAGTCTTATCCTATCATAACATCATGAAGACATTCTATGTTTTCTCCTAAAATCTTGATTTTTTTTTTAGCTTGCACGCTGAGATATATGATCCATCTTAAATTAATTTTTGTTTAGAGTGTGAGATAAGAGTTCAGGTTTATTTTTTTCTCAGACAGATAGCCAATTGCTTTATTTATTAGAAAGACCATCTGTTTCTGACTGACTAGCAGCAGCGCCTTTGACATAAATCATGTGGGTGTCTATTTTTGGACTGTGTATCTGTTATACTTTTCTCTTTGTCCATCCTCCCTCCAATACCACTCTGTCTAAATTACTGTAGCTTTAAAGTAAGTCTTGAAATTCTTGAACTTTGCTTTTCTTCTTTAAGTGTTCTGTTCCTTCTAGGTCCTTTGCATTTCCACATATATTTTTGAATTAGCTTGTCAATTTTCTTCATTTAAAAAAAACTGGTAGATTTATTTGAATTCATCAGGCAATATGGGAAGAATTGACATACTAACAATGTGAGCTTTTCAATCTTACGAACATAGAATATCTCTCCATTTATTTCAGTCTTTTTTCATTTCTTTCGGTGAGATTTTCTAGTGTATTAGTCAAGATTCTCCAGAGAAACAGAACCAACAGGATGTATATATATATAGATATATATGTATATATACACATATAGAGAAAGATATTTATTTTAAGGAATTGACTCATGAAATTGTGAAGCTTGGTAAGTCCAAAGTCTGCAGGGTTAGCCAGCAGGCTACAGACCCAGGGAGGGGAGTGGTTGCAATTTAAGTCCAAAGACAATCATCTGGCAGAAATTCTTCCTGCTCAGAAGAAGTTAGTCTTTGTTCTATTAAGGCTTTCAACTGATCGGATGAAGCCCACTCATGTTACAGAGTATAATCTGTTTTACTCAAAGGCCACCAATTTAATTGTCAATATCATCCCGAAAACACCTTCACAGAAACATCCAGATATTTGATCAAATATCTGAGTACTGTGGTGCATCTAAGTTGACACATAAAATCACAAGTCCACCCTGTCAATTTGGCACCCATATGCATCTCCTTAAACAATACTTAATCTCCAGATAAAGAAAATAACAAGGTCATACTCTGCCTAATACTATAAAGCTATCCTACATACAACCAAAAATGCCTTTTCCCCAGAAGAGGACACAAAGTCCTTGGGTGATGCTTACTACTCTTCTTGATATCTTATAATTTAAATACTATCATGTAAAGTCAACAATACTTAAATATTCTGATATAAAGTCAACATATCTTATGTTACATGACAAGGAAATAAGAGAGGGAAGAAGTCAAAGATATTTGCTATACACACATACACACCCAGACAAACATATTCAGAACAAAATAAGGAAGAAAAACTCATGACAATTAAAGACCTCATTTTGGTAACTGGTCAGGTGGTTGTAGCTGGTATTTCTTCCACTACTCATTCTTTGCCCTCAGCGACTACCTCACATGATAATGTTTTTTTCAGCTGGAGAGATGACCCAAACCTCAATTCCTGAAGTGTCTGGGCCATTAATAGGCCTGCCTGAATTGGGTGGCTGTAGTTTTACATTGACCTTAACCACAGGGCATGAGATGCCCCAAGGAACATTCTCTTCTCTACCTCCATTGTAGATTAGTAGTCTAATTTCCTCTTGGTAGTCAAGATCAATCACCCCAGCCAGCACCGTAACTTCCTTCTTGTTGATTCAGAAGCATGAGGAACCTGGAGTGGTTCAGTGGCCATCTTAACTCCAAGTTCAATGAAATAATTGCTGTGTATCCGGGTGGAAGCATTTCTCTTTTTGGAACTAAGATTTTAGGCAAACAGAGCATATAAAGTCATGGGAACAGGCAACAAAAATTTTGCTAGTGGGTCACTAGAGGTAATAGTGGGTGGTGTCAATCTCATTTCTACCCCTTGATTCCTGGACCTATGAATTCTGACTATGTGGGAAGTAACACTATATACGGATTCAGAGCATATATAGCTTCCTAGAGAACCTTGCCCCAGCCCTGCAAGGTGTTGTCACCTAGCTGACGCTGTAATCTTCAAAAGACCATTCCACAGTTCTATCAAGCTAGCCGCTTTAGGATGATGGGGAACATGGCAAGACTAGTGAATTCCATGAGCATGGGCCATTGCTGCACTATTTTGCTATGAAGTGGGTTCCAGAATCAGAAGCAATGCTGTGTGGGATACCATAATGGTGAATAAGGCATTTTGTAACTCCATGGATGGTAGTTTTGACAGAAGCATTGCACATAGGGGAGGAAATCTGTATCCAGAATAAGTGTCTATTCCAGTGAGAACAAAATACCACCTCTTTCAGGTAGCTGGCTGGTCACCATGGGAAATGGTGCCATACTGGTGATTTAGTGTTGCTCTCTACTGCTGGCAGATTGGGCTCTCAGCAGTGGCCATAGCCAGGCCAGCCTTGTTGAGGGGAAGTCCATGTTGCTGAGCTCACGTACAACCTCCAGGTCTGTTATTCTGCCTACTTTGCTCATGAGCCCACTGGGCAATGACAGGGGTGGCTGGGGAAAAAGGCAGACTACTTTTATTTTATCTGTATGTTTCATCAGTTACTGAGAGAAGAAAGTTAACATATCAACTCTGATGTGGGTTCATCTCTCTCTCTTTAGTTTTGTCAATTTTTGCTTCACATATTTGAAACTATGATATTAGATTGTTATGACTTTCTTTTGATTTGACCCTTTACCATTATGAAATGTCACCATTTATCTCTCACAATGTCTCTTACTTTAGAGTTTAGTTTAATTAATATTAATTTTGCCATGCTAGATTTCACTTAATTAGTATATCTTTTTGGTCTTTTATTTTCATCCTGTAATTTTATTTCTGTAAGTTTATAATACTTTTATTGTAAATAACATATAGTTTGGGCTTCTAAAAAAATCTGTCTTTGTATTTTAATTGGTGTATTTATTCAATTCATATTTAATATAATATTATATGTTAGGCTTATCACTTTACTATTTATCTTTTATTTGTTCTGACATTTATTTCCTTTTTCCTCCTTTCCTGCCTTCCATTGTATACATTAAGCAAGTGTTTTGTTTTTTTTTTAATATTCTGTTTTATCTACTAGCATTTTGTAATACATTTTAGTATCAGTCTCTTTTTGTTTACTAGAAATTACAAAATTCATCCTTATTATGGTCTACCTTAAATTAGCATTTTAACACTTCTCAACAATAAAACAACCATGCAACAATTTAACTCTATTTACCATCTCCTCCTTTCTATTGTTTTCTATTGTTGTTGTGTGATTTATTTTTACATAGATTACAAACTTTACAAAATATGCTTTTTATTGTTCTTTAAACATAATAGTCTTTTATATTTATACATATATTTACCCTTTCCAATGCTGTTCACTTCTTAAACTTCTATTTTTCCATCTGAGATCAATTTCCTTCAGCATGAAGAACTTTCTTTAGTATTTCTTGAAGTGTAGGTCTGCTGGAGATATATTCTCATAGCTTTCATTTGTTAGTAACATCATTATTTCATCTTTATTTTTGAAGAATATTTACACTGGTTATGGAATTCTAGGCTGATAGGTTTTTTTTCTTACAATGTTTTAAAGATTATATTCTGATGTCTCTTGCTTCTATTGTTACTTTTTTCCCAATGATAATGTCTTTTTTTCATGGTGTTTTAAGATTTTCTCTTTCTCTTTTTCAGTATTTCTGACTATAGCATGCTTATGGATATTTGCACATGTGTGTGTGTTGTATTAATCCTGTTTGGGGTCCTCTGTGATTCTTAAATTTGTGAGTTAATGTGTATAATCAAATTTGGAAAGTTCTCAGCCATTGTTTCTTCCAATTTTGCTTCTGTCTCATTCTCTCTCTTTTCTCTTTCTGGTACCCTGATTATGCCTATTTCAGACCTTTTGAATGCATCCTACATCTTTCATACTGTTTTATTTTTTAATCTTTTTTCTTTCTATTTCAGTTTGGATATTTTTACTAACATATCTTTGTATATACTAATGCTGTATTCTGTCATGTCCACTATGCTATTAAAGCTATTTAATAAGTTCTTAACATCAGATATTATATTTTGAAGTCCTAGAATGTTCATTTAGTTCTTTTATGTAGATTTGAATTCTCTTTTGAAATATGTCTTTTCATCAGTTTCCAATCTTTAATTCTATTTTATTTAACATATTAATCACAGTTATCTTGACATCCTTTCTATTTATTCCAACATGAATGAGTTCTGTCTGTGAAGACCCAATATGAATGTGTCTCTTCATTGACTATTTATTTCTTGATGTGTGGCTCCTATTAAGGCTTAGTTTTAGGCTTTGTTAAGTTGATGTATTTCAGTTTTGTTTTAGTCCTGGAGCATAGTTCTTATTCCTCAGACATAGTTCTTACTCTTAAGCATGGCGTTTCTGGAGTCTGTACTGAATGTCCAGTGTTTTCACCAAAGTATCTCAACACTGGCTGAGATGGAATTCCCATGTCTCTCCAGCACTGTAGGATCTCTGAAATCTCTGCTTCACATGCTCTTTTGCAACAACTGTTCTCTGACAGGTATCCTGGAGTCTCACCCTGTACCTGTGCAGCTTCAAATTAGGACAAGAAGCCAAAGATGCATTGGCTGAGATTTTTGGGTGTACTTTCTCAGAAGTGCCCTCTTTTTCAGTACCCTCTCCCACCATCCCACTGCCTTCAAAGCTCAAAGATTCTGTCACCCACTGAGACTGTTGCTCTCTGCCTCAGTTCCATTTCTCTGTGCCTCCATTTAGAAGATGAATTCAGGGTACTACAGGTGAATGTAGGCTCATTTCTTGTGCTCTCCTTCTTTCAAAGACTTTTGAAAGTTTTGCACTGACTGATGTCCAAGACTACTATCCAGTGTCCAGTTGTTTTATATATTTTGTTTATATATTTTGTCTAGATTTTATAGTTATTTAAAACAGGAGGATATCTCATACCAGCTACTTTAGAAATGGATTAGGAAATCAGGAAGTAGCCCATTAAAAAAAATTGTTTTCTTTGTTATGTTTTTCTGCCAGGTGTTATTGCATTCATTGTATATCTTTAATATGCTACTTCACTATTTATTTACTTTACACGCTTGTGTAAGAAGTAAATGTAATCTATATTTTATACAGACAGGATTAATACACAGTACTCACAAGCATACCCATTAGTGAGTCTCTAAGTGTTAGTTTATTTACTACTTGGTCTTTTAAATGCCATGCATTTTGCAGAAATGCATGATGAATTGTTATGTATGTGTTAAAATGTGTTTTAGTCATATTTGGGGAAATCATTTGGAGTTTTGGGGTGGGGTTAAGAATGCATTACTATTTTTTACATTCAAACTTGTGGCTTCTGAAAAGTCATGTTGAAAATATTTTCAGGAATAAATACAATTTAGATAACACCCACAAAAATTTCTGTCTACCACTATTTCCTTGATTTTTTGACTTATATGCATCTATTACCAGCCCAAAACTAGCGTGATTATAGGAATCCACAAAGCCCTTCAACTCATGGAATATAAATTACACCGTGTTTCCTGTCTACCCTGCAAGCATGTCTTATTGGTTCTGGACCCCACTTCCCTTAGCACTTGCTCCTTCTTCATCTTCCTTGAGTTCCAGATCTCACCTATTCCACTGAGGACATGTAATCTTCTCCATTACAATTCTGAGAAAACAAAGGTTGTTGTTTCAGAATGCTGTTGCTTCACTTCTGTCTGTACTTCCAGGTATTGCTGGTTTACTTCTTTCAGCTTTCTCATCTGGCTTAGCAGAAGGGTTATTCTGAATAACCAAGTCTCTCCTTCTCCAGGGCAGAATTTTATTCTCTCCACTAACTTTTCTGCATTTGCCTTCAACTGTGTGTCATCTTCCTTTTCCCTAAAAGTCGTTATTTGACCTTGTCATTTCCCAAGTTAGCCTCTTCTTTCTTCACATTTATTCATTGTTCAAAATTCTGGCATCTGGGTTATACTTACTGCACTCTGTCATAAATACTCATGCCCTCCTCAGCCCTCTGCATTGAGATTTCTTCTCACTATGTAGCTGAGTTTTACTCTTGAAGGAGACTTCCTGATATGAACACTCACACCTTTCTTGCAGCACTTGACACCATGTACTGCCTGCACCTGAAATCCTTCTTTCAAGACCTCCCTGTCAAGATTCCATATTGGTGGTCTGCCTTCCTCTTTGCATTCTTTGCTGATACCACCATTTCTTTTTCATCTCTTTACAGTGGAAATCATCCCAAGTTTCAGTCTTTGGCTCTGTTTTTTCCTCTTTTATTTTTTTCCCCTTTAGAACATTCATTTTTCCTCATTAAATTTACCTTGTCCTGACAAATATGCATCCCTAAGATGGATTTTAATCTAGAACTCTCATGAATTTCCTCAGGTAATTTTTCTTGGGTGCTAGCCTTCCCGCCTCTACAGAAGAATTGAACATCTCAGCTGCCCGATGAAATCTCCCTTTTAATGTTTCTTCCTCTTTTCCTTGTGTTCTGAAGAAGTTCACTGTTGTTCTGACAGCATCTGCCTCACTTCACTGGGTGGGTAACGACTGGTGTTTGCCAGAATAGCAGTCTTGGAAGTCTTGGAGGACTGGCATCCCCTCCATTAGTGAGTGGCCTGAGGTGTGCATGTGACCCTATTTTGGTCAATGAGACATGAAGGGGAATGTGATGAGCACATTGGGAATTTTTTCCTACTTGATAATAGTTATGAATATGGAGAGAAAGAAAGATTTTCCCACTGCCCCTTGCTTTCTGCTTTGGATGCTTTCTGTAAAGATGTAGGTGCTTGAAACAGCAGTCAACTAAGATGATGAAGAGAAAGGTGTGCCCAACGTGTGACAGATTAAAGGGTCCCATACAATTGGTGACTTTATGGACCTACAGAACTAAGTCTGCGGTTAGAATGATTCTTCAGACAGAATCTTGGGACTGCCTGCATCCAGACTTCTTACCCAGTAACTTTATCCACTCCCTTATGCTCACTTCAAATATAATTATATAGGCAAAGTGAAAGGAAAAAGGTGGAAAAACATACCTTGCTAATACATTTTTTTAAATCAGGAAAGGCTATATTAATATCAAATAAATTAGACTTCAGAGCAAAGAAAATTAAGGACAGAGATGGACATTACATAAAAGGATTAATCCACCAAGAATACATAGCAATTCTAAATATATATATATATCAAACAACAGAGCTGCAAAATATACGAAGCAACAAGTGATAAAACTGAGAGGTTCACAAATCCACATTTACATTGGAGATTTCAACATTACTTTCTCAACAGCTGACAAAACAGCCAGAAAAATAATCAGAAAAGATATATAAGAACTGAACAAACAATTACAATCTAGTTAACATTTATAGAACATTGAATTAAACAATAGCAGAAAATACATTCTTTCCAAGAGCTTCCAGAACATATACCAAGATAGATCAGAACTTGTACAAAGATAAGCAAGTAGGTTGTCTTAGTCTGTGTGATAAAACAACTTAATAAATTTATAAGAATTGATCACACAGTGTATGTTTTCTGACCATAATGGAAACAAAGTAGAAATCAGTGGCAGAAAGATAACAGGAAAATCTCCATATACTCAGAAGCTAAATAATGCACTATGGATCAAAAAGAATGCTTCAAGGGGGATTAAAAAATTGATTTGAATGTCCTCACTCCCTTCTTAAACAAGAAAAAACCTGAAGAAACTGAAAATCAATGAGTTATCTTGGACTCATTAGAGAACTGGGGTCACAGGGCAAACAACAACCCTGATATCTGGAGAGGTAGATGACTACAAGGAGTCACATGGAGATCAGCTTACCTGTAGCAGAAGCTACCGAAAGGAACACTTAAACGGTAATTTTGATGAATTGCTGAAGGCAGAATATGGACTAGTGTGAGAGTTAAAGAGATTCCTGGGGTTATAGGCTTGGTGGACCCCAAACATTTATGGGTTTTAATCTTTAGGAACCCCACCAGCTTCTCACTGTGAAAAGCCAAGGCAAATCCCTCATGTCTTTGGCAGGTTGTGCAAAAAAAAAAATTATGAAATATGCCCAGAGCATTCTTCATAACAAATACCTACTCTTTATGGGGAAAGTCTTTACCAGAGCCTTCTTGTTTCACCCAAGGGAGGAGAAAAGGTAAGAAACAATTGTGAAAGTCATAACCTGGGGACACAGACCCACTAAAAGACTGAGATTTAATCATAAGACTATAGAATGCTTTTCCTTTCCCACACCTGATCACCACATCAACAGGGCTGTAGCATAATATCAGTGGATTACAACTGAAGGAGCCACAAGACATAGCCTCCATCTAAGGAGAAGCCCAAAGACAAGGGAAACAAAACAAGGAATTTGATGCTCCTACAGCTACAGCAAACATAAAACAACACCAACTTCCTGGCCAGATTAACATCAAACTTCACACTTAAGGCCTATTTACCTCAGGTACCATTTCCCAATAAAGTCAACAAATTACAGAGCATGATAACAGCAAGAAAAAATAGTCTGAAGAGACGAAGCAAGCATCAAAACAAGACTATGACATAGATATTGGAACTATCAGATGAAGAGTTTAAAATAACTATGATTAATAAAAAGGGGGAAGTAGAAATATGCAAGAACAGATGAGTAATATAGGCAGAATGATGGAAATTCTAAGAAAAGCTCAAAAGGAAATGTCAGGAATCAAAAACACTGTAATAGAAATGATGAATGTCTTTGGACTCATCAGTAGACTGGCCATGGCTGAAGAAAGAATTGGTAAACTTATGATATGCCAATAGAAACTTCCAAACTAAAGTGCAAAGAAAAAAACCCACAATATTCAAGAACTACAGGACAATTCCTAAAGGTATAACATAGGCATAATTGTAATACCAGAGGCAGAAGGAGAGAAAAGCAGGAAAATATTTGAAGTAATAATGTCTGAGATTTTTCTAAAATTAATGATAGACACCAAACCATAGATTCAAGAAGCTCAGGGAGCATCAAGCAGTACAAATATTAAAACAACTACACCAGACAGAGCATGTCATATTCAGACATCAGAAAACCAAAGACAAAATCTTGAAAGAAGCGGCAACTGAAAAGAAAAAGCACAACCAGAAGTTGAGAATTATGTTTTATTTGGCAGACTTTCTGAGGACTTCAAGCCCAGGAGGCAGCCTCTTAGATCGCTCTGAGGGTCTGGCTCCAAAGAGGTAAGGGAGGAGCCAGGATATACAGGAGTTTTGCAACAAAAACCAGGTAGTCAGAATATCAAAAGATTACTGTTAAAGAAAACCAGACATCTCAAGTTAATGAATTTAGCACTTTTCTATGTAGGGGAAGATGCAAGAGTCTGGGCTCATTGAAATCATTCCTTTGATATGCACCTTAGCTATATAGGGCCAGTATCCTGGGCTTTCCCATCCTGAGTCCCCTCAGGGTGCACAGTTGGGGGTGGCTGCAGTGGCTGATGGCTTGATGGCCACAATATCCTTTGTTTACTGACATTCTTTGTCCACAGAAGACAGAAGGAGGAAATCTGAAATACTTAGGTATAAATCTAACAAACCATGTACAGGACTAGTATGTTGAAAACCATGAAATACCGATGAAAGAAATCAAAGAAGATCTTGCCAACTACAAATTCACGTTTGCCATGGGCACTTGCCATCTACCTCTACTAGGATTAAGCCAAGTGCCTTCAACATTCCCAGAAAGGAATTCAGGGTGGAGATCAGGAATGAGGCACTAGGTGCTCTGAGAAAAACTAGCAGAACAGGTCTTCAGATAGTTAGATATTTTCAGGAGCTGAATTTATGAGCCCATTTCTTGCATCCCCGCTAGCAAAGCACTAAATTCCTTCATGGTGAAGTCTGCTCCTTGTGACTAGCATTAACCCTCACAACACCTTCTGCAAAAATATGTGCTTGATTGCATGTATTCCCCCTTCACCAAAATCACATACATATTGACCCGCTACCTCTTTGGAGCAGTTCCTCAGAGCTATCTGGAATGCTGTCTCCCATGCTGCAGTCCTCATTTTGTCCCAAACAAAACTTAACTCGAAACTCTCACGTTGTGCATTTTTGTAAGTGGACCGTCTAAATAATTGGAGAAATATTTTGTGTTCATGGATTAGAAGATTCAATATAGTAGAGATGTCTTCTTTCCAAATTGATAAACAGGTTTAGTGCAACTCCTATTAAAATCTCAACACGATAGTATATATATATATATATATATATATATATATACACACACAAGTTTGAAAAACAAGAGTAAAGTGAGAGAAATCACTTAACCCAATATTAGCTACACTAATCAAGACAGTGTGGTATTGGCAAAGTGATGGACACATAGATTATTGGAACAGAATAGAAAACCCAGAAAGAGTCCCCCAAAAGTTGGCTACTCACTTTTGACAAGGTTAAAAAAAAAATTCAAAGGAAGAATAGTCTTTTCAAATGGTCCTGAAACAATTGGATATTTATAGTCAAAACAATAAACTTTTACCTAAACCCTACACATTAGACAAAAATTAATTAAAAAAAGGATAATTGATGTAGTGTAAATTGCAAAACTATATAACTTTAAGAAGATAACATAGTAGAAAATCTTTGAAACCTGGGTCTAAGTGAGGAGTTCTTAGAGATGACTTGAAAGCACAATCCATAAAAGGGAGTAATTGATAAATTGGACTTTATCAAATTTTAAATCTTTTGTTCTTCAAAAGACTCTGATAAGAGAATGAAAACTATAGACAGAGAGAAAATATTTGCAAACTGAATATCTGACAAAGTAATCATCTCTAGCATATATAAGTAATTCTCAAAGGTGAGAATTTTTTAAAAAGCAAACAATACAATTAGAATGTGAAAATGGGCAAAAGACATGAACAGACATTTCACTCAAGAGAATTTATATATGGCAGATAAGCACATGAAAAGATGTTCAATACCATGATACCACTAATCGTTGGAGAAATGCAAATTAAGATGATGATGAGATATCATCATACATTTATTAAAACAAGTAAAATAAAAAACAGCGACAATACCAAATGCTGCAGGGGGTGTGGAGAAACTGAATCTCTCATATATTACTAGTTGAGAATGTAAGATGGTACAGTTACTCTAGAAAATAGGTTGTCAGTTTCTTAAAAAACTAAGCATAAACTCACCATACAATTCAGCAATTATGCTCATAATGAAAACTTATGTCAGCACAAAAACCTGTAGGTGATTGCTAAGAGCAGCTTTATTCGTAAACCTGGAAACAACAAAAATATCCCTCAATAGGTGAATGGTTAAACAAACTGTGGTTTATGAGTCATCTATACCATGGAGTGAATACACAAACTTTGATGGATATCAAGGGCATTTTGCTAAGTGATAAAAAAAAAACCCTCAAAACATTACATTTTATGACTCCATTTGTATAACCTCATTGAAATGACAAAAGTATTAAGATGGAGAAAATAGGTTAGTGGTTTCCAGAGGTGAGGGATGATTGGGGAATGGGTGAGAATGTGTGACTGCTCAAGGGTAACTCAGAGAAATGTTTGTGGTAAAGAAAGTTCTTGTGATGAGGATCACACAAATCTATCTGTGTAAAATGACAGAACTGTACACTCACATTGTCCAGTGTCAAATTACTGGTTTTGATAGTGTACTATAATTATGTAAGATATAACCCGGAAGGGAAATTGAGTGAAGCATACATAGGACTACTCTGCCTTCTTTGCAAGGTTCTGTGAGTTTACCATTATTTCAAAATTAAAAGTTTGAAAAACACAGAGAATGGAGTAACAGCCCTGCAGGGGTGGGAAAGATTTAGTTGTGGAAGCAACATATGAGCCTAGTCCCAAAGGTTGATGGGGGGCTTTCAGGGGTGGCAGGAACCTTTTAGGGAGAGATCAAAACAACCTTTCCAGAAGTACAGAGGTGGAAAAGGGTAATTCATCATTCAGGATGCTTTAATCAAAAGTAATACAAGACTCACTAAAAGTGGCCTGATGGAGAGGGGTTTGCTTTAAGTGTTGGCTATTCTCTGATTACCCTTCCAGGTCCATTCACTGCACTTCTTTGTGCCCTGGAAAGCTGAGCTCCATCACCTGGGCCCCCTTTGGGTTTCAGCTAGTGGGAGGCATTGGCAGGAGATCAGATGGCACCAGGAGAGAGAGGTTGCAGTATTAGTTCCACCCTTTTCACACTGGGCTGTGGTTTTGAAAGTATCTCAGTTACTCTATTCCCAGCCTCATCCTCTCATCAAGGTCCAGTAACCACCCACTCCCTGTCCTTGCAGACTTAGAGTCATAGTGGCTACCTACTGTTGTCAGTTTCTGGATGTTTCAACAACCTTTTCCAGTTCCTTTCATTCTACCCACACATCTGTCACCAGCCCCTTTATGAAACTCTTCAATGAACCCTTTGAGGGTGATCTATGTTCTGCAAAGATCTGAATTGTACATTAACTCACAATAAGAATTCTGCAAGTAGATTGTTCTAGGGTTGGTTCAGCTACAAATTCAAAGGTAGACACTGCCATATCCTGTCCAAGAAGAGAGATACTGGAGTGGTGTGTGAGCATGTGTGTGTGGGGCGGGGATGGAAAATCCTTCCATCACATTTCTATTCAGATTCTGTGGACTAGGGTTGGATCTCATGCCCATGTTCTGGCTGCAGGGGGTGGGGAAGTAAAGACTTGGTACTTTTATCATCTCTGGTAGAATGTGGGCTAAGGCAGCAAGGAAGAAATGAATGGGAAAATTGACTGATGGTGGGCAATTGAAGATGTCTTCCCCACTGAGGGGACTCTCAGTTGGCTGTACTCTGCATGAGGTTGAAGGAGAGAGTGGAAAGAGTAGAGCCAGTTCACAGAGAGCTTTGTGTGACAAAGAGGGAATCCAAGAGTCATTCAGGTTCACATAAGGACCAGGAAGGAGGAAGGAGGCAGTCTTGCCTCTGTCCCTGGTAATGGTCAATTTCAAGAACTTGCACTGGGGGTAAAAGAAGAAATAATCTAGACTAGAGAGGGGCCAGAAAGTTGTCAAACTGTTTGGTCATCTGCACAACTCTGATCAGTTTGGGGGGCCCTTTGGCCTTTTTTCTATCTCTGTACTGATACGACACCATCTTAATTATTATGGCTTTAGAGTAAGTTTATAATAAACCCAACTTGCATTTATTTTTCCAGAGGGTCTTTAAAGGTCTTGGCATTTTGCAGATGAATACATATTTTAGAATCAACTTGTTAAATTCCACAAAATCCCCTTGGGGACTTTGACTGGGTTTGCATTTAATCTATAAGTTAGTTTGGGGAGAACTGAGACCTTTATAACAGTCTGTCTTCCAATTCATAAAGATGGTATTTCTCTATTATCTTAATAGTCTTTGATGTCTCTCAATAAAATTTTGTAATTTCTCATAGTATTTTACAATGTAATTCACTAAATTTATTACTAGGTTCCTGCTATTTTAGATGTGTTGCTAATTATATATTTTGAAAAACATTTTATAAATATTTGTTGCTGATATATAGAAAACAATTGATTGTTATATCTTTACTTAAAATACGACAATCCTGACAAACTCTTTTACAAACTGTAATATTTTGTTTACAGATTTTCCCATACACAATCATATACTCTGTGAATAATAAAGTTTTATCTATTTAGTTTTTATATCTTTGATATATTTGTCTTGTTGTCTAGCATCTTCAATAAAATGCAGAATAAGAGTGGTGATATAGGGGAATTCCCTGGTGGTCCAGTCGTTAGGACTTGGTGCTTTCACTGCCATAGCCCAGGTTCAATCCCTGGTGGGGGAACAAAGATCTCACAAGCCCTGCAGCGTGACCAAAAAAAAAAAGTGGTGATAGAAAGCACCCTTATTTTATTCTTAATTTCAAAGATAAAGCTTTCAATGTATCATCAACAAATACAATATTTAATATATTTATATTTAATATGTATTTAATAAGATATAATATTTAATAGACTTTTTATCAGGTTAAGTAAATTCATTTCTGCCTCTTATTTGCTGGGGAATTTTAATCATGAATGAATGTTGAATTTGCTTTTTCCTTCTGCTAACTTTGGGTTTTGTTTGTTCTTCTTTCTGTAGCTCCTTTAGGTGTAAGGTTAAATTGTTTACTTGAGATTTTTCTTGTTTCTTGCAGTAAGCTTGTATTGCTATAAACTTCCCTATTAGAACAGCTTTTGCTGTATCCCATAGGTTTTGGATCATTGTGTTTTCATTGCTATTTGTCTCTAGATATTTTTTGATTTCCTCTTTGATTTCTTCAGTGATCTCTTGGTTATTTAGTAGTATATTGTTTAGCCTCCATGTGTTTGTGTTTTTTTACGTTTTTTTTTCCCTGTAATTGATTTCTAATCTCATCACGCTGTAGTCAGAAAAGATGCTTGATATGATTTCAATTTTCTTAAATTTACTGAGTCTTGATTTGTGACCCAAGATGTGATCTATCCTGGAGAATGTTCCATGCACACTTGAGAAGAAAGTGTAATTTGTTTTTTTTGGATGGAATGTCCTATAAATATCAATCAAATCTATCTGGTGTATTGTGTCATTTAAAGCTTGTTTCCTGATTAATTTTCTGTTTGGATGATCTGTCCATTGGTGTCAGAGAGGTGCTAAAGTGCCCCACTACTATTGTGTTACTGTATATTTCCTGTTTTAGAGCTGTTAGCAGTTGCTTTATGTATTGAGGTGCTCCTATGTTGGGTGCATATATATTTATAATTGTTATATTTTCTTCTTGGATTGATCCCTTGATCATTATGTAGTATTCTTCCATGTCTCTTGTATTATTCTTTATTTTAAAGTCTATTTTATCTGATATGAGTATTGCTACTCCAGCTTTCTTTTGATTTCCATTTGCATGGAATATCTTTTTTCATCCCCTCACTTTCAGTCTGAATGTGTCCTTAGGTCTGAAGTGGCTCTCTTGTAGACAGCATATATATGGGTCTTATTTTTGTATCCATTCAGTGAGCCTGTGTCTTTTGGTTGGAGTATTTAATCCATTCATATTTAAGGTAATTATCAATGTGTATGTTCCTATTACTATTTTCTTAATTGTTTTGTAGGTCCTTTTCTTCTCCTTTGTTTCCCACTTAGAGAAGTTCCTTTAGCATTTGTTGTAAAGCTGGTTTGGTTGAGCTGAATTCTCTTAGCTTTTGCTTGTCTGTAAACCTTTTGATTTCTCCATTGAATCTGAATGAGATCCTTGCCAGGTAGAGTAATCTTGGTTGTAGCTTCTTCCCTTTCATCACTTTAAATATGTCATGCCACTCTCTTCTGGTTTGTAGAGTTTCTGCTGAGAAATCAGCTGTTAACCTTATGGGAGTTCCCTTGTATTTATCATTTTTCCCTTGCTGCTTTTAATAATTTTTCTTTGTCTTTAATTTTTGCCACTTTGATTACTATGTGTCTTGGCATGTTTCTCCTTAGGTTTATCCTGTATGGGACTCTCTGCGCTTCCTGGACTTGGGTGGCTATTTCCTTTCCCATGTTAGGGAAGTTTTTGACTATACTCTCTTCAAATATTTTCTCAGGCCCTTTCTCTCTCTCTTTTCCTTCTGGGACCCCATAATGTGAATGTTGTCACGTTTAATGTTTTCCCAGAGGTCTCTTAGGCTGTCTTCATTTCTTTTCATTTTTTTTTCTTTATTCTGTTCCGCAGCAGTGAATTCCACCATTCTGTCTTCCAGGTCACTTATCTATTCTTCTGCCTCAGTTATTCTGCTATTGATTCCTTCTAGTGTATTTTTCATTTCAGTTATTGTATTGTTCATCTCTGTTTGTTTGTTCTTTAATCCTTCTAGGTCTTTGTTAAACATTCCTTGCATCTTCTCAATCTTTGCCTCCATTCTTTTTCTGAGGTCCTGGATCATCTTCACTATCATTATTTTGAATTCTTTTTCTGGAAGGTTGCCTATCTTCATTTCATTTAGTTGTTTTTCTGTGGTTTTATCTTGTTCCTTCATCTGGTACATAGCCCTCTGCCTTTTCAACTTGTCTATCTTTCTGTGAATGTGGTTTTGTTCCACAGGCTGCAGGATTGTAGTTCTTCTTGTTTCTGCTGTCTGCCCTCTGGTGGATGAGGCTATCTAACAGGTTTGTGCAAGCTTCCTGATGGGAGGGACTGGTGGTGGGTGGAGCTGGCTGTTGCTCTGGTGGGAAGAGCTCAGTAAAACTTTAATCCTGTCTGTTAATGGGTGGGGCTGAGTTCCCTTCCCTCAAGTTGTTTGGCTTGAGGCAACCCAACACTGGAGCCTACCCAGGCTCTTTGGTGGGGCTAATGGTTGACTCTGGAAGGGCTCACACCAAGGAGTACTTCCCAGAACTTCTGCTGCCAGTGTCCTTGTCCTCACCGTGAACCACAGCCACCCCCCCGCCTCTGGGGGAGACCTTCCAACACTAGCTGGTAGGTCTGGTTCAGTCTCCTATGGGGTCACTGCTCCTTCCCCTGGGTCCCAATGTGCACACTATTTTGTGTGTGCCCTCCAAGAGTGGAGTCTCTGTTTCCCCCAGTCCTGCCAAAGTCCTGCAATCAAATCCCGCTAGCCTTCAAAGTCTGATTCTCTAGGAATTCCTCCTCCCATTGCCAGGCCCCCAGGTTGGGAAGCCTGACATGGGGCTCAGAACCTTCACTCCAGTGGGTGGACTTCTGTGGTCTAAGTGTTCTCCAGTGTGTGAATCACCCACCCAGCAGTTATGGGATTTGATTTTATTGCGATTGTGCCCCTCCTACCATCTCACTGTGGCTTCTCCTTGTCTTTGGATGTGGGATATCTTTTTTGGTGAGTTCCAGTGTCTTCCTGTAGATGACTGTTCAGCAGTTAGTTTTGATTCTTGTGCTCTCACAAGAGGGAGTGAGTGCATGTCCTTCTACTCCACCATTTTGAACCAATCTATTGTTTATTTTGTGTTTAAAGATATAAGCTCACATATACATACACACATACATATATATATATTACCCCTACCCTGACCAGATAAATGAAGGCATGCTACAATGTTACAAATTTTTTCCATGTTTCTTTTTCCCTTAACAATATTTCCTGGAGTTCACTCTCCAGCAGAATCCCTTTTAATAGTGGCAAAGTATTTATGCATAAGAATATGGGTGCACCACTCAGCTAGGACTCCTTAAATCCAAGTTCAAAGCCTGAGGCTCCTTGGGTCACACAAACAACTCAAAGCCAGGCTGCAATTCTAGGCACAGGCTCATTTATGTCCACTTCACTCTCACCCAGAGAGTGTTGGCCTTTGGAGTCCTAACTCCCCATCAGCACAGTCTATTTGCAGCCTTATTTTAGGAGGCCTGGAGGTTTGCCTTTAATTCCTTCTGACCTAAAATCAGTTTTCCTGCTGTTTCTTTGTTTATAGAGAAAATCCCCAGGGCAAAATAGCTCTGAGCCTTTGGCTTACTTTTTCTGGTTTTTGTCTTCTTTTAAAGTGTGGTCTAATGGTTCTTTACTCTCTTGTTAGCTCTTGGATGCTTTTATTTATTTATTTATTTATTTATTTATTTTTAGCTTATAAAAAGCAGAAATTTATTTCTCATAATTCTGGAGGCAGGAAGTCCAAGATCAAGTCGCCAGAATAGTCACCTGAAGGTTCTCTTCTTGATTCATTGCTGGTGCCTTCTCACTGTGTCCTGTTTTTCTTCATCCTGAATTTCCCTCAGGGCCTACCGTTGGGGATGGCTACAGTGGCTAATGGCTTGGTGGCTGGGCAACATTCGTTGTTTACTGGAGTGGCAGGCAACATTTTTTTTTTGTCTCCAGCTATGTTAATATACGTATGCATGTATATATATATATATATATATATATATATATATATACATACACACACACACACATAGAGATTTTAAACTTGCAGACTTTTAAATATTTCATAAGATGTAGTGGCTTATATTTATATTAGATGAATATTATATCTATATTTATAAGACCTTCCCATTGGTATACAGTTATGCAATTTTATTTTATTTTTCATTTTTATATTTTTATTGGGGTATAGTTGTTTTACAATGTTGTATTAGTTTCTACTGTACAGTGAAGTGAAGTTCCCTGTCTATGCAGCAGGTTCTCATTTGTTATCTATTTTATACATATTAGTTAGTGTATATATGTCAATGCTTGGATGCTCTTAAGATGATATATTTTAGCATCATCCAGGTAGTTTAGTTTTTCCTAGAGCAAGAGCTGGTCTGAATTGCTCAGTCTGCCATTACTGGAACCATTTGTTACTTTCATAGTTGGGGAAAAAAATTAAAAAGAAACATTCATGATAATTTGGGCTATCAATGTCAGTTTTGACTTATGGATACTGAACCAAAATATCATATTAGCATTAACATTTCCCCCCTTTGTGTATATAATATTCTTTCCAATAACATAAGCTTAAACATCTTGGAAGATAAAGCTTCTATGTGTGCCTTGGGATGTTCCAAAAGCAGTTACAGTTTAATGGACCATGATTTGTAGGGAGATACTGTAGATCTTTTTAAAGAAAAACTTCCAATAAACCCAAATATCATTATCCCAAGCTGAGAGGGAGACTGCAGAAGTAAGGTATAGTCCCAGAGCCTACCCATCATCTCTCAAATAGAGATGTGAGGGAATGAACAGATAAATGAAAGAATGTACAAACCAGAGATCACCTACTTCTAAGCCTGAGCTTGGTAAGGAGCCCAGTGTTACACTGTGATCTGAATGGTCACTGAGACAACATCAAGAACAATTTACATGGACTATGAATGCAATTATCATGAGCCCAATTATGCACCCCATTTTCTACACTAAGGCCCTTTTCAGGAGATGCTGTAACACTTGATTTAAAAAGTCAGATGGGGCTTCCCTGGTGGTGCAGTGGTTGAGAGTCTGCCTGCCAATGCAGGGGACACGGGTTCATGCCCCAGTCTGGGAAGATCCCACATGCCACGGAGTGGCTGGGCCCATGAGCCATGGCTGCTGGGCCTGCGCATCCGGAGTCTGTGCTCCACAACGGGAGAGGCCACAACAGTGAGAGGCCCGTGTACCGCAAAAAAAAAAAAAAAAAAAAAAGTCAGATGAATTACTGCTGCAGAAGGGCCCTTTGTCCAGTTCATTTGTGGCAGGGACAAGAAAGAGGTGAGAGGCATGAGCCCCACAGTGTAGACAGTTGTCTCCCAGGAGAGCTGAAGGGAGTGTCATCAGTAGTCATTGAGCGGGGAGAAAGCACGATGAGAACAGAACTGACTCGAGCCACATCCGTCCCCACCAGCATCCTGGGCACAGTGGACCCCAGGAGCAGACACTTCAGACACTTAGCCTGATTCTCTATATCTGAATTTCCATGCTATGATGGTCCCCAAGGCTGAATGGGAACATTGTAGGCCAGTAGTCCAGAAGACTAGGAGCAGTTAGGCAGAAGTGTGTCTAATTTTGTTGAAAAGAGACACAGGGTCCCATCTGGTCTCTGTTGCTGATTCCATATGACAGAAAGGGTGGCATGTGAAGGGGTCTGTGGGTGGTGCAGCATCTGTGTGAACAGCAGCTCCTCTGTACGACTCTAGCTGTTGTCCATGTGGTGGACAATGGAATGGAAATTAAAACAGCAGAGGAAAGCCATGCTAGTGTTTGTGATCTAATCTCACCTCACGATGAAAACCCTCTCATGCTGAAGTGACTTCTGTTTGTAGTCCTTCTTCTCAGTCACCCAGGGCCAGCTTGGTGATTTCTGCTGTCCATGGAGAATCAGTGTTCTATCGGGATGGTATGTGGACCAACAGCTCCCCAAGCACTCTGTCTGGAGAACATCACAACCTCAGATTCTCAGATTGGGTCCTGAGCTGGGGGAGCCGAGTGTCTGGATGGCTCTAGTTTCCAGAGTGAATAATTCATCTCCTATTTGCAGAGACAGGCTGCTGGCCTTCCCTGTCCTGTCCCTGGGCTCCAGGACCTCCCCCACATCATTCGGAGGACTGAATGATGGTTCCCTACCTTCCTGCTCCAGAGTTCAATGACAGCTTTCAAAGTGTCTACTGGCAACGGAACCCACTGATTCCAGATAAGAAGATATATATACATGTATGTAAAGCTATCCATCTGTTCATTAGCTGCTTGTTCACCTCCATTCCTTTTGTTTTCTTTGTTGCTTTTTCCCTTTTTCAGATTTCAGTCTCTTCTTCTTCAGAAACCATTTTATTACCAACATCAAAGAGTAAATTCTCCTCAGACTTCTAGTCTGACTTTGGAAAGGAATGAAAACCAAAAAAAGAATTGAAAAAAAGGAGACTGGCCCAGTTTCTGACATGCTGTGTTCTCTGTTGCCTTGATTAAAAAAAGGATGGCTAGTACAACAAAGAGAGCTGCGTTCTACAGCCTCAAAGCCAGAATGATTTCTTCCTGAGTTAGCATATCTGGACCAGTGTCTAAAATTTACCTCCTTTCTTCCTATTAATAACATCTCTGGAATTTGTACCTTGCTGGATCTGGAAGCTTTGATGAATGTTTTTGTCATCTATTCTATTGGTTCTTATAATTCACTGTCCATCTGCCTGGACTATTGCCTGCAGGTTGGCCCACTTTGAAAGTGTTTACATGGGTCTTAATGAGGATTATGCACTGTTCACTGAGATGATGGTCTTGGAAACTGAGAGCAAGAAGCTGCTTCATAGGTTCTATTTACCTGAGGAAAAGGTGACCTTAACTGAAATGTGTAAATTGTCCTTGTGATTTCTTTAGTATTATATAAGGAACTTTCACCATATTTTTATTTGCCACACTTAAAAGTTATGGTTATTCTCAATAAATTAAAACAAAACATAGAATTACCCATATAATCCATCAATTCCACTTCTGGGTATATACCCAAAAGAGTTAAAAGCATGGACTCAGACATTTATACATTTAAGTTCATAGCAGCATTATTCACAATAACCAAAAGGAAATAATTCAAAAGTTCATTGAAAGATAAATGGATAAACAAAATATGGTCTATACCTACTGTGGAATAGTATTCAGCCTTAAAATAGAATGACACATGCTACAACATGGATGAACCCTGAGAACTTTATGCTAAGTGAAATTAGGCAGTCACAAAAGGACAAATATTGTATAATTTCACTTTTATGAAGTATCTAAATGAATCAAAATCGTAGAGACAGAAAGCAGAATGGTGGTTGCCACAGGCCAGGGAGTGAGGGGAGAATGGGAGTTGTAGTTTAATGGGTACAGAGTTTCAGTTTGCGAAGCTGAAGAGTTGGAAGACAGATGCATGTTGGTGACAGGTACACAACAATGTGAGTGTACTTAATGCCACTAAACTGTATACTTAAAAATGGTTAAAATGCTAAATTTTATGTTATGTATATTTTACCACAATAAAAAGTTATAATTAATTTGGATTTATACACATTCAACCATGCTCTACCTACAGTGCTAGAGTTTGCTCTGGAAGGGAAAGACCTAGATGTGAGGTTTTTAGGCTGCCTGCAGTCACCCTGGGTTACACTCATCTGTAGAATTGCCCATGTACACAGCATGAGGCTTATTTGCATCATCTTGAAAGAACTACTATATCATTTTGCCACAGTTACCAACCAGTTTAATATGTCACTGCTGAAACTCTCTTCTCCTAATTGGTTTATTTTTTATAGTTTGGAGGAAATTAATTTTCATTTGCCTATAGTATTTATTGCAACATCAGAAGAAAAGAGTGAGTTTTGTATTGACTTTTATTTTACTTCTTCAACTAACCTTAGAAGGTATCAATGTAGAAAGAAAGTGAAAAGGAGAGGTCTGAAAAAGTCTTCCATTTAGGGTTTCTTGTTAAAGAAAACTCAATGAACCAAAGTGCTAAACTGAAGCTCCAGGGTTATTTTGATTCAAAAGCATCTTTGAATCCATATCTGCAGCCTGATTAACAGTGGTGATGTTCATGGATTGTTCAGTGCAGTAACTTATCATAGCTCTGACACCCAGACACAGTCAGAGGAGTGAGGAAGACACTTCCACATGGCTACAACATGACCTCGTTGTATTCTTGGAGCTATCAAACCCAATTTGGTATGGTTTGAAAACTTGGGAAATATTTTAGTCAAGTTAAAGTATTCTTGATGAAAATGTTTACACTAAATCTAAAGGAAGCTTTTGTTTTGACTTCTAGTTTAGAGAGGAGCATCAAATGTTGCCACAAATGATATCACCCTCAAATCCAGAATGTGGACATTTCACGAGGCAATTGTCCTGGTCTCTTCAAAACGTCATGATCAAAAAGGACTAAGAATCCCTATCAGACTACCACTGACATTTTTCACAGAACTAGAACAAAAAATTTTGCAATTTGTATGGAAACACAAAAGACCCCGAATAGCCAAAGCAATCTTGAGAACGAAAGAAGGAACTGGAGGAATCAGGCTCCCAGACTTCAGACTATACTACAAAGCTACAGTTATCAAGACGGTATGGTACTGGCACAAAAACAGAAAGATAGATCAATGGAACAGAATAGAAAGCCCAGAGATAAACCCACGCACATATGGTCACCTTATCTTTGACAAAGGAGGCAGAAATGTACAGTGGAGAAAGGACAGCCTATTCAATAAGTGGTGCTGGGAAAACTGGACAGCTACATGTAAAAGTATGAAATTAGATCACTCCCTAACACCATACACAAAAATAAGCTCAAAATGGATTAAAGACCTAAATGTAAGGCCAGAAACTATCAAACTCTTAGAGGAAAACATAGGCAGAACACTCTATGACATAAATCACAGCAAGGTCCTTTTTGACCCACCTCCTAGAGAAATGGAAATAAAAACAAGAGTAAACAAATGGGACCTAATGAAACTTAAAAGCTTTTGCGCAGCAAAGGAAACCATAAAGAAGACCAAAAGACAACCCTCAGAATGGGAGAAAATATTTGCAAATGAAGCAACTGACAAAGGATTGATCTCCAAAATTTATAAGCAGCTCATGCAGCTTAATAACAAAAAAACAAACAACCCAATCCAAAAATGGGCAGAAGACCTACATAGACATTTCTCCAAAGAAGATATACAGAGTGCCAACAAACACATGAAAGAATGCTCAACATCACTAATCATGAGAGAAATGCAAATCAAAACTACAATGAGATATCATCTCACACCAGTCAGAATGGCCATCATCAAAAAATCTAGAAACAATAAATGCTGGAGAGGGTGTGGAGAAAAGGGAACCCTCTTACACTGTTGGTGGGAATGTAAATTGATACAGCCACTGTGGAGAACAGTATGGAGGTTCCTTAAAAAGCTACAAATAGAACTACCATATGACCCAGCAATCCCACTACTGGGCATATACCCTGAGAAAACCATAATTCAAAAAGAGTCATGTACCAAAATGTTCATTGCAGCTCTATTTACAATAGCCCAGAGATGGAAACAACCTAAGTGTCCATCATCGGATGAATGGATAAAGAAGATGTGGCACATATATACAATGGAATATTACTCAGCCATAAAAAGAGACGAAATTGAGCTATTTGTAATGAGGTGGATAGACCTAGAGTCTGTCATACAGAGTGAAGTAAGTCAGAAAGAGAGAGACAAATACCGTATGCTAACACATATATATGGAATCTAAGAAAAAAAATGTCATGAAAAACCTAGGGGTGAAACAGGAATAAAGACACAGACTTACTAGAGAATGGACTTGAGGCTATGGGGAGGGGGAAGGGTAAACGGTGACAAAGCGATAAAGAGGCATGGACATATATACACTACCAAACGTAAGGTAGATAGCTAGTGGGAAGCAGCCGCATAGCACAGGGAGATCAGCTCGGTGCTTTGTGACCGCCTGGAGGGGTGGGATAGGGAGGGTGGGAGGGAGGGAGACGCAAGCGGGAAGAGATATGGGAACATATGTATATATATAACTGATTCATTTTGTTGTGAAGCTGAAACTAACATACCATTGTAAAGCAATTATACTCCAATAAAGATGTTAAAAAAAAAATAAAAATAAACTACATGAGTACAAAAAAAAAAAAAAAAGGACTAAGAAGATGCAACCACTAAATGCAAAATGCAACATGTGAATCTTGGTTGTATCTACATTTTTTAAAAATTGAGCTATAAAAACCATTTTGGAGACAACTGGGAAATGCTAATATAGAGAGGATATTAAAGGATATTAGAGAATTGAGGTTAAATGTGATTATGCTATTATAGTCACAGAGGAGAATTTCTTTTTTCTGGGAGATGCATGCTGAAGAGGTAAAGGTAAAGGTAACATACTTTCTAATGGCTCAAAAAAAAGTGCAGATAGGTTAGGTAGAGAAGTACACATGACAAAATATGGAATATTGAATATTGTTGGTGGATATATTAATATTCACTGTAGTATTCTTTCAAATCTTCTTTATGTTTAAATTTTTCATAATAAAAATTTGGAAGGAAAATTCATCACCAAGTTACAATCGTGTAGTTGGCATAAGCCACAGACCCCTTGCTAGGTAGTCAAGTCCAGGTTTGTTTTCTGGCCTCCTGAAGAATCTGTTTGCTGACATAAAGATGAACTTCTCTTGCTTCAATCTGAGCAAGAGAAGTGAAGCTCACAAGCAAGTTAAGACCTGAAACTCAGAACAACAAAAAAAAGAATTTGGAGTGTGGAAACGTGGGGTTACTCTCACTGTCCTTTCACTCCAAGTCTGAATGGGAGGAGACGCTAACCCAGAGCCCTGTCTTTAAAATCTATAGGGGACTGAGCTTACAGCATTATCAGAACAGGGCGGAGACCCTCCTGTGGGCAGTGCCTGGGAGGGAGGGTGCAGGACTGAGGGTCTCTGCAATTTTGCGGGGATTGAAGTAACGCAGTCCTATCACTGTTGTTGGGGTCTTTTTGCACATGCTAAGCTGGTGTTTTCCTTTACCACAAATTTCTAAACTGAAAAAAATGTAACTGGGGGAGTGCCAATTAGAATGGATGAAAAATATTTTCAAAGTGCAATCTTGATTCTTGAAGAAACACGGTGCATCTTTAAGCAGTCTGACGTGCATTCTTTCTGCCCTGCCCTCCTCCCACCACTGCCTGCTTCGCCTGGCCACCCTACTCAATGTTCCCACCCTGTTCCAGCTCTCCCCAGTTTTCTAAACTGGTCTACAGCCTCATCCCTTGTCCAACCCTCCAACCCCTTTCCCTGCCCCACATCCATCTGGCTTACCGCTTCCAGAACAATCTTTCTAATATGTAATGCCAATCATGTGTTCTCTCTTTCTTAAAATACTCTAAGATTCCCCATCACCCCTTCAGGAGGAAGCCCAGACTCTTTATTATGTCACATCAGGCTCTTTGCATCTGCCTCCCATAACTTCTAATTTCACCTCTTCCCTTGGTTTCTCCACCTCAGGTCTATTAGACGAGCCACTGTCCCAGCTGAAGGGTCTTTCCTTGTGTTTTTTTCTTCTCTTCTTCCTCACAGTAAGTATTTACCTAGCACTGGCTGTGTCCTCATCCTGTAGGGACTAAGGAGGGGGTGGGTAAGGTAAATGGAGACCTGGCCGTCTGGGGATGGTCAGACAAAAACGGAGAAAGGGTTCAAGTGTTTCCTCTGCTGGAAGGTCCTTCTCTCCCTTGTCCACCTGATGACCACTCATCTTCCCCTCTAGCACTTCTCTTGACTTTCCTCCCCTGCCCACACCCTCCTACCCACTCCAGAACCTTCTGCTGTCCTTAGCCCCTTATTCCCTTGTTTGGGACAGTTTGCGTCTTTCCCCCACAAGCATAGCTCCTTGGGGATCAGGATTTCTGTCTCCTTCACAAATGAAGGGAGTATATCTCACAGTGACTTAGCGACCTGTGTCATTGGGACATTCCGGTAACTCCCTTAGAGAGGACTTGATTTCCAAAGCAGTGAGATTCGGATGCAGACAAAGGAGGGTGAACATGGGATTAGACAGGACCCAGTGGACTCTGTGCTGGAAGTTGATTAGACCAACACATCAGTTCACTAAATTATGTGGTTGACTGATGGGAAATGCACCAGAATTAAGGGAGAGTTTCAGCTCTCCTCCCTGGTGCCCATCAAGTACAGTTGTTCCTTAGTATCCACAGGAAACTGGTTCCAGAACCCTCTCCGCCATGCTGCCACCCCCAAAGATAGTAAAATCCATGGATGCTCAAGCTCCTTTTATAAAATGGTGTGGTATTTCTTATAATCTGTGCACATCCTACCGTATACCATAAATCATCTCTAGATTACTTATAATACCTGATACAATGTAAATGCCATGTAAATAGTTGCATATATAATGTAAATGACATGTAAATAGTTGATGCATGTGGCATATTCAAGTTTTGCTTTTTGGAACTCTCTGGAATTTTTCTTTTTTAGGATATTTTTGACCCAAGTTTGGTTGAATCTGCAAACAGGAACCTGTGGATACCGAGGGCAGACTGTACTCCCATCCCCCTTGCCTTGCTCTATTATTTCTCAAGCACTGAGCACGTGCAACACACCACATCATTGACCGTCTGTCTTCTCCTTGTAAGAAATAGATCCTCAAAGGTGGGGATTTTTATGTATTTTTTGTTGCTGCTGTTCACTGGTATACCCCGAGTGCCTATACCTGGGCCTAGCACATAGTAGGTGCTTAATAAATATTTCATGAAGGAATGAATGTATGTGTCTTAGTCTGTTTGAGCTTTATAGAAAATGCCACAGAATGGATGACTTATAAACAACAGAAATTTATTTCTCACAGTTCTGGAGGCTGAGAGTCCAAGATCAAAGTATGAGTAGGATCTCCTTCTGCTGAGGGTCTGTGTCCTGGTTCATAGCTTGCACCTTCTCGCTGTGTCCTCACATGATGGAAGAGACATCTCTCTAGTCTTTTATAAAAGTCCGGTCCCATTCCTGAAGTCTCCATCCTCCTGGCTTAATCACATCCCAAAGGCCTCACCTCCTAATACTATCATCTTTGAGTGTTAGGATTTCACATATGATTTTGGGGAGCAATAAAATTCAGACCATAACAGTATGAAACTATAATCTGAGTTTGGAAATAACTTCAGACACTTTGGTCGCCCTGAGAAGGATCCCCATCCAGGTGCGCCCTGCTCATGGCTGAGGCTGTGGGGCCCTGCTGGCGATGGGCTTTGTGACTGTAGCTCTGAGGCTGGAGCCAGTGGTGATGACAGATGAGGAAAGGCACGTGACCACTCTCTTCATGGAGTTTCCACCAGCTGGCATTGGGTTCCTCTTAATCCACATTCATGGTGTGGCTGCATCCCTTGAAAATGTTGGATGGTGAAGTTTGTCAAAATAAACTAGTTTGTCAAAATAAACTAGGCTCCCAGACCTGGCCGTCCCCACCCTCACTTCCATACATCAGGACAGGGCACAGGAACATCCAGTGCTTCCTGCAGCTTCCCCCTCCTCTGGAAGTTCTTGCCCTTCCTCTCCGTTAGGCCCTCGTTTCCTCTTCTGTATACTGTTAAAGCCTCCTAACAAGTCAGTCTGTCCCTGCTATTTCCCGTTCTTATCCTTGGAAGGCTAGAGGGCTAGAAGCAAGGCCAGAGATCAGAGCTAGTCCTCTTGCCCTGAGGTGGGGCTCATGGTGGGGAGGGGAGCCCCTGATGGGCAGGCAGGGAGACCAGAGCTCAGAGTCTCCCCCTCCTCAAAGAGCAACAGGACCCTTCAACCCCCACCTGCCACAAATGCAGGAGTCGCCCTCTCTAGAGGTGGTGCCCAGTGGGTGTCAGACTCCCTCACCACACACAGAGAAGAGCAGAAAACTACTTCCAACCACGCAAACAAAGCCAGCCACCCTTGTCCTTGTGGAATTCCCACCACACAGTGTCACTTTTCCCCAGAGGTGGGCTGAGTCTGCTTGGTTGGCTCAGGAGAGCGACTCTGCTCATTTCAGCCCAAATCTGCCTTCAGGGACCTCCTGTTTTAGCTTGAAATAGGCCACAGTGGGAGTATTTACACCATGGAAATTGGCAGATGCTGCAATCAGAGCCAGTTTCCCAGAGAGTCCCAGTTAAATCAGCATGTAATGTGCCATGGCCAGCTCTGTGCCGTCACTATGTTATGGTGGAGTGACAGTGAAAGGCACACCCATAGTGATTCTCCCAGTGTCACATGCATAGACCTGGACTCTAATGGACAAATGGGGATGTATTTCAGTCTAATTTTAAACTCTTTGCCAGGTTTATAATTATTATTCCAAAGCATAATAATCTTTTAGCTGCACAGAATTCCTTCATCTGGAAATTTGGAAGATTTTTTCATTATTGAACTATGCACATTTTTTCTAAGGTAAATGATATTTCAATAAATGTGTATTAGAATAAGTTCCTAAGAGTGTAATTCCAGGGCAGAGGGTATAAACATTATTAAAATTCTAAATACATGTTGCCAAATTGCTTACCCAGAAGCTATCAACATTTACACTTTCTCTGCAGTCAGCCCAATTCACCAACGCCTCTCCAGCCCTTGGAATTAGAACAGAGAGAACATTCTCCAGCCACCTCCATTCCTCCCCATGTAGGCTCTACTTTCCAATTTAGATGGGTAGATTCTGGGAACCCAGCAGGCTCTGTCCTCTCCAGCTTCCATCTGCTCCTCTGCTTCTGTATTCCTTCACACAGAGGTTATCCCCTGTCTCTCTTCTACCCAGCCAAGTGCTGCAGGCACCTCACAAGCGGCTGTCAGCCAGTGACAATCTCAAACATACACAACAGGCTGCAAAACGAAAACATGGGTGCAAACTACTATGTATAAAATAAACCAGGTACAAGGATGTGACGTAGAGCACAGCGAATATAGCCAATATTTTATAATAGCTATAAATGGGGTATAATCTTTAAAAATTGTGAATCACTATGCTGTATACCTGAAACTAATATTATATTGCAAATAAACTATACCTCAATTTTTTAAAAATGTAGGAAGGGGTCAGTTGGTGAGGGAAACATGTGTGACCTTCATTTTGATGGGACTGACATAGAAAAAAAATCCCTGGTGACAAATCTCCTGACTTTCATTTACATTACAGGGAATGGTGAGTCCAGAGTGCTCAGCAAACCCTGAAGTACAATGCTCTTCTGTTTAAATCTCAGAGATGTCTTTGGAGACTGATAAGCACCCGCCATCTACTCCGGCACCCACCTGTACACACTAAATGAAGGTGGTCAACACCTGCATCTCTGCCCAAGGCTTTCACTCAGTTTCCCTACCTGGCTTGGCATGAACATACCACATGTGGGCTGTGATGGATAAATATCCCAGCCAGGACCAGCCTCCCAGGGGACCCCACACTGAGAAGGGCCCTGTGCCAAGTTAATGCTCTGCTGTCCTTGTCATGAAACTCTAGTTGTTCTATCCTTGGGCTAGTATTTTGTAAGTGAAGGCAATGAGGCTTGGGTCATGTGTGTGAGCAAAGGAGATTCTCACGATGTATGTGGCCCCCACTATCGTTCCTTGCCTCCCCAGTTCCCACAGAGCATTCCCAATGTCCCACAAGCCAGAATTTAGGGACCCAGGATGCCGGGAGAAAGCAAGCACAAGGTAAGTGTGTCACATTCATGACTGAGTAAAGGGGTGCAAACAGCCCCAAGAGGCCACACTTTCTGATCACACCAGAACTTGTTTCACATGCAGAGAGAAGATTCGGAAACAACTAGGGAACAAACCCTATCACATCCTTTCTTACTCTTGCTACTTCCCCGTATTAGCCAATCAATTATGCCAACAGTGAAGAGACAGAAGGAAAGGGAAAGATAGACCAACCCACCTTTCCCTTCAGGCTGTCTTTACTCTCCAGTGAGCCAAAGGTAGCCGGTGGGAGGGGCAGGGGGTGGGGGGGAAAGGACACCTATAGAGAAATAAAACCAGATGAGTTAGTTTTGTGCGGCCACCATTCTGGTAAGAGATATAAATGTATTGTGAACTACCAAATACACATTGTATAATTTTGATGATTCTGCATGAGTTAAATGCTGATATTTGCATTTAAACCTGACACTGCATAGTATAAAGATGAACATTAAAATTTATGGTAATAATTTACAATTCTTCCTTGTCCCTTGGTTCGAATAACTTTGAGATGTCTTCTCCATTGTGGGTAGAGACCCCCAGTGGGATGAGCTCCAGTGGGATGGTTATTTGCTTGATGATACCCCACTTCTCCCCCACCCCCAATCCTGCTGGCTGTCTTCCCTCCCTTTTGACTTCCCCACCCCCCAGCAGTCTTTCCTGCATCACTTCCCCAAAACAATACTTGCACTCAAAAGCTTGAATCAGGGCCTCTCTCACAGAATCCATCAAAGACACGCCTCTCTACACTGAGACTCCTGGCAGGGATGTCTTCTCTGTGACTTTGTTTAGATCAGATAAATCTTGACAAGCCAATAGACAGCTTTGATGTGCATCTCCTTGGCCCACCTTGGAGCTTACTGTAGCTCAGACAGGCCAGGAAACTGCAGTGATTTTTGAAAGTTTGTTGACATTTTTAAGGAAAATGTTAAGTTACTAGTTTTAGAAGTACTGAAGTCAACAATCAAAATTTTTTTGCTAATATCAGGATATCCCAAAATAAATACCCTTTCATCATTTCATCACCTTTTGGAATTTGTATTGTAGACACCTGGGGGAATTCTGTTAGCCTTGTGAGACCCTTGAACTTCAAGGGGTGTAGCCAAAGTGAAGCAGCAGCCTATATCGAATGTGGATGGACCTGTTGTGCCATGATGGACGTAGGCCATAGAGATCTATCTCTTGTCATAACTCTTTTCTGAATGTCAGGACATTCCCAACACAGTCCCAGGGCATGAAGGGGTTGGCCTTATCAAGTGAGATGAGAGGAGTTGGCACCTTTGTCCTTAGCTCAAGGCAGCCCTCCTACCAGCACTGAGTCACTGAGCAGCCAAGGTACAAGTCATTCCCAGGACAAAGGTGCAAGGCACACCCCTCATGTCTGGAACCAGAGAACCCATCGAGCACCAAGATGGCACTGAGCCTTCACATTCTAATTCTTACTGAAGGGGGTTGCTGACTGTCACATAAGGGACACCAGATAACAAGTGCTGTTCTTGCTCTCCCCATGAGAGCAAAGGGGACACATTTTAATCAGAACAGATTTTACTCCAGGCTCTCACTACTGACATGGGAAGCCCAGTCTACTTGTAACAATTTCGATTCTTTTGAGTCTCCCTTACAGAACAAACACTCCACACATGCTTTGAGGTGGGCAGCATGCAGCATGCCAGGGATGCTCTATGTGGTATTCACAAGCATGGAGTCATGTTTTTCTGGCTCTACCCTCACCCACCCTCTCTCAAGGTCTTCCCGGAAGTTTCCAGGAGGGCTTCCAGGGCACAAGAACCTTGCCACACCACTGGACTTCCACTGGGTGCCAGCATTGTTCAAAAACTATGCATATATATAAACATGCATAGTTTCAGATAAGTGATTTTAAAATGCAATTGCAGTGATGTTAATATTTTCAAGTGATTTATAAAATTTTGCTGACCTGAAAGAAAAAATATGAACTAAATGAGATGACCCTTGAATACAGAATTCCCATTAATATCCCCCTTCTATCTCTTATCCTTTGACAATCCTTAGAGAGGCACCATCAAAAGGTAGTCACCCATATACAAGATAAATGGCACTATTTTATTGTGTGTTGAATAGTCTATCCTGCAAAACACAAATTTCCCAAAGATCCTCCTTTTATCCATGTTTGTATACTACTGTATTAGTTATCTATTGCTTCATAAAAAATCAGCCCAAGTTTAGTGGCTTAACACAGCAATATACATTTATTATCTCACAATGTCTGTGGTTCAGGAATCTGGGGTTGGTTTGGCTGAGTGGTTCTGGCTCAGCGTCTCTCATGAAGTTGCAGTCAGGTGTGGGCCAGGGCTGGAGTCATCTGAAGGCTTGACTGGGGCCAGAGGGCTGCTTCCAAGCTGACCACTCACATGGCTGGAGGTTGGTGCTAACCATTGGCAGGAAACCTTATTGCCCCTCTTCAAGGCCACTCCACAGGCCTTGAGTGTCCTCCTGGCATGGTGCCAGCTTCCCCAGAGCAAGTGATTCCTGAGGCTGAGGTGGAAGCCACAATGTCTTTTATGGATGTTACACATCGCCACTTCTGCTGTATTTGATGGGTCACACAGGTCAGCCCTTCAGTATGAGCAGAGACTACACAGGACGTGAACACTGGGAGGCAAGGATACTTGTGGGCTGGGGGAGCATCTTGGAAAGTGACGACCACAAATTAGATGTTGTGTTTGTGCATACGACTTTCTAATTCTGAGAAGGAGGCATGTAAAGATGAAGGTAATCCAGCTGTAAGGATTTGTGAGCTGTCCTAACGTGAAGGGTCTTAAATTGCCCAAAGTGGCACAGATCTTCAAATCCTAGCTCTTTAATTCAGGCCAGACTCCATACCTCTCCTTGTGACCCATACACAAATCACACATGCTCACACTCACTCACACCCACATGTACATACACATTCATACAAACTCATATGCACACTCATGTGCTCATTCACACGCACAAGCCACCTGCGCACCAGCCAACCCACTGTACTTAGAACATCAGTAGATGTTCCAGTCATCTGCTCAGTAGCCTCACCTCTTTCCACTGTGCTTCCGCAGCCCTCTACACACACCACAACACACACCTCTTTCCTGATGGTTCACTTACTTTGCCTCACTTCATACTCCAGGCTCTGGGCTTCACCCCTGCGTTAGATACATGCCTTGGGCTTATATACGTCCACCAACCTACACTCTTCTGATATTTTTAAATAAATTAATTTTTTTATCAGAGTATAGTTGATTTACAATGTTGTGTGAGTTTCAGGTGTACAACAAAGTGATTGAGTTATACATATACATATACCTATTCTTGTTCGAATTCTTTTCCCATTTAGGTTATTACAGAATATTAAGTAGAGTTCCCTGTGCTACACAGTAGGTCCTTGTTGTTTATCTATTTTATATAAAGTAGCGTGTATATGTTATTCCCAAATTCCTAATTTATTCCTCCCACCCACCCTTCTCCTTTGGTAACCATAAGTTTGTTTTCTTTATCTGTGAGTTTTGTATATAACTCTCTGTGAGTTTTGTCTGTTTCTGTTTTGTATATAAGTTCATTTGTATCATTTTTTTAAGAGTCCACCTATAATTGATGTCATATGATATTTGTCTTTCTTTGTCTGACTTATTTCACTTAGTATGATAATCTCTAGGTCCATCCACACTGCTGCAAATGTCATTATATCATTCTTTTTTATGGCTGAGTGATATTTCATTCCATATATATATATATACACCACATCTTCTTTATCCATTCATCTGTCAATGGACATTTAGCTCGTACACTTTTCTGAGATTTGAGAACTTGGCCTTCCTACATGGTTTTACAATTCTCCTCCTCCAAATTTGCTCTTTCCTTTGTATCAGGTGGGGGCCCCCAATCCAGCCCCAGATACTCTGACTGCTTCTCTGCACTCCAGTCTCAAGACCAGGGCCCTGCTCAGGCAGCACCAGCCTCTTCCTTGCAGAAATTCGAGGATTTGGAAATCCAGGCTGTAAGGTCCATCTCAAGTGGAAACAAGTCACAATCTGAGCTGACACTCTATTCTTGGCATTTTCCTGAACCTACTTAGCTTTGATTTGAAAATCATCCCTGAAAGCGCAGACTAGTGCCCATTAGCCATGTGAGCCAGTTCCCCCTCGAAGGCACTGCCAGCCCCCATGAGTTCTGCCCTGTGCTCAGGTGTGAAAGAGATACTTCCGTATCTAGGACCTGAGAGTCTTTCTCTGGCTTTGGGCTGCACTGGGACCACCCTGAGGATGCTGTCCAGATCCTAGAGGTCCCACCCTCTCTGTAGCTGGTTTCTCTCCATCCTGGCTTGTGTGTCGGCAGCAGACCCTTTCACCAGCTATTGGGGCAGACAAGCTTCCTGTTCCATTCTGCTGACCCAGGAGCCTCTCGTCTCTGGGAGCCAGCCCTGGCCGGAGTGGCCTCATTCTTCAAGTTGCTCCTACCTTCTGCTTCAAGCCTTGTGGTGCATCTGGTAAAGCTCTCTTATTCAAATGTCCACTCCCTTGAATTCATGGCCGACTGGACAGTATTCCTGGTCATGTGTTTGGAATCAGGAACACATAACTTTGAGCTTGGCCTGCCCATGACCTGACCCTTTGGTTTCCTCGTTGGTAAAGTGGGGGTCTTGCAGGATCAAACAAAAATAGTTGATGTGTGAATAGCCTGCAGTGTGGTACACACATAGGAATTCGGTCAATGGCAGTTCTGAGTGGTGTGCTTTGAAGTTTGGTGTAGATCTCTGGTTTTTGATCATGAACTGGGGGGGCCTGACCTCCTCCTATCGGCACAGGTGGTGAGAACTGGGGTCGTTTACTTGGCAGGCAAGGGCGCCCACACCAGGGAGGGAGTCAGCTCACCTGTGGTTCTAAGAGGAAATAGTCAGTAGTGTTTATGTTTCAGGAAAGCAGTTTTATTGTGGTTATGTTAATGAGGACTGAGGCTGGCACGGTGGATTAACTGATTGATTGCACCAAGTGTCATGGTTCATTGGTCAGGAAGCATATTCATTTAGTACCCAGGAGGGTCTGTCTGCCCAGATTTGGCTGGTTGTGTCAAAGAGAAACAGCTCTGGAAACTTGATAAAGGCAGCAAGAGGGATTTTTTCAGACTCTTGCTATAGTGGAGAGAGACTTCAGTATAAACTGAGCTCAACACCAGCCAAGACCTAATGGGAGGACCAAGAAGGAACAAAAAGGGGTTGTGGGAAGTGGAAAGTTGGGGAACCAAAAAGGAGACTGGGGGCTCTGAGGAGATGGAAAATTGCAGAAAGGATAAGTGAAGAATTACTGAAAGTGGTTTGGCAATGTGGGTTGGGATGATGGACATTTTGCAGTTTGGCAGCATTGTGTTTTCTTGGGCAAAGACTCAACACAGAGGCTGAGGTCACCTTCAGGGACTGGCCCAGTGAGGGCTGGAGCCAGGCGCAAGTTTGGTTAGGACTCTTAGCACAGTGTTGGGGCGAGTCCTTTGTGCTGAGGGGAAGTTCACGGTTCACAGCTGGGACCAGCTGTGATGGAAGACGGTGTGGAGTTTGAATGTCTCCTTGGAAGGTGCTGCTGCAAGTGGAAATGTTTCCTTTCACACCTGGATGCTTCTTGAAGCTGTTTCCGGGGAAACAGTCTTGCAGGATCCTGACAATTACAGGTTCTATGTGAACCACCTTGGGCAAGCAGGCACAGGTATATACATTGGGAAACAAGAGTCTGCTAACTCACAGCAGGCAAAGTGAAAAAACGGACAATGTCAAGGCCTGAGGAGGGGGCAAGATGGTCTTTCAGACTGAAGGTGCTGGGTGGGGGCTCGCTGAGGGTTTTGCTGTGAAAGGCATAGCAGAAGGCCTCTGGAGTCTGGGTTTACATCTTTTTTTAAACTTTTTTAAAATTAAACTACAGTTGATTTACTATGTTGTGTTAGTGTCAGGTGTACAGAAAAGTGATTCAGTTATACATATATATATTCTTCAGATTCTTTTCTATTATTGATTATTACAAGATATTGAATATAGTTCCCTGTGTTATACAGTAGGACCTTGTTATTTTTTATATAGTAGTGTGTATCTATTAATGTCTTTGTTAATTCCAAACTCCTAATTTATCCCTCCCCTCCCCACTTTCCCCTTTGGTAACCATAGTTTGTTTTCTATATCTGTGAGTCTGTTTCTGTTTTGTAAATAAGTTTGTGTTATTTTTTAGATTCCACTTTTAAGTATCATATTTGTCTTTGTCTGACTTACTTCACTTAGTATGATAATCTCTAGGTCTATCCATGTTGCTGCAAATGGCAATATTTCATTCTTTTCTATGGCTGAGTAATATTCCATTGTATATATGTACCACATCTTCTTTATCCATTCATCTGTCCATGGACACTTGGGTTGCTTCCATGGGTTTACATTTGCGCTCACAGGGGAAATGCACGATTCAGCAGGACCCTCATTTCCATATGCTCACCATTTGTCATCTGCTTTGCTGTGATTATCTTGCAAAAATCTTCTCTCACTTTTACTTTGGTTAGAATTGAATCCAACAAATGTTTTTGAGAGCCAACTATTTGTCAGGGACTTAATCAAGGAAGCACAAAACCATGGCTTCAGGGCACATGGGTGACCCTGGACAGGCCTGGGGGAAGTCATTTGCTGTGTCCCAGGACATGCCCTCCCTTCTTTCATCCTGACTTCTGCTGCCTGCCTTCTGCTCCTTGCAACCTGGCCATCCTCTTTCCTGACACCCTTCATCGCTGGCCCCTCTGCCGCACCCCTCACTCACAAGTTCTCTACACCATCCACTTGTCCTCAGCAAGAGCATGCTTAGCTAGAGCTTGGGGACTCCATGGCTATCTCTGGTTTCTCCAGTTGCTAGACCAACAAGTCCTGAAAGACAGAGACTGTGCCGTTACAGAGACTTCAACCAGAACAGCTCTTGGCACAATCACAGATTTATTGTTTTTGGTGACTGATGGGGAGCAGGCTGGTAGAAACTTGGATCACGTGTCATCGTAGGCAAGACCACCTCAGTACCTGGACATGTGGGGCAGATTTTCAGGCCAACAGAAACTCGGCAATGATTGGAAACAATCCAGGAGGGGGATAAGAGCAAAGATTGAATAACAGGGTGCCAACTGCATTTATTTCTGCTGCTCATGGATCCTGGATAAGGCACCAGGCTCTGCACCTCAAGGCAAGTAAGTGCCGGTCCCTGCTTTCCAGGTGGTATGAGGAGGGATGGCTAAGGCCCTCAGCTCTTCCATCTCATTACCACCAGCTCAGCCCTGAGCTATGAAGCTCTAGGTTGATGTGGTTTCACAAACAGAGAAGTGTTCCTCTTGACGTGAATATTGTGTTGAATGCTGTTGTCCTTGTTGCTGCCTTGAATGGTAAAGAGGGGCTCCGATCTCTGGGAAGAGGACAAACAAGAAGAAGGAGGGCCTCACTCTAAAGAGGACATGGATGGGAGGCTGGCAAGGGAAACCTGGAGCAGCAGCATGGGGAGAAGGAAGTGGAGCTCTGGGTATGGACCCACAGCTGAGGGATCGTGCAGGGTAGGGATGAGTGAGTGTAAGTGTCATGTCGCTCTGTGTTGCCTGTGGTCTTGTGCCAGATCCCCACTACCTGTCAGGCACTCTGGATCATTAGGTCACCTCTGTGGCCTCAGGCTCATGGCTGATGCCATGAAGGCCTGCTATCTTCCAGCCCAAGGAGACGATGACTCTAGAAATTGCCTGCACAGCAGGATGGTGGATCTGAGCCACCACAGCCATGCCCAGCAGTGACTGAGGGGCAAGTTGCAGGCTAACAACATCAGCCATCTTTCATGCCTGTTTAATTTACTAAGCAGTGAGATGAGGTCTCCAGGGTAGGGCAGGGCAGGGGGAGACATGAGATTCTAAAGGTTATGATGGTTTGAGATAAGCACAGTCTGGGCACACTTTAGTTCTCTTTATTTCCTTCTTTCCCTCCTGAAGGTGATATGACTTTAAGAAAACTCTTCTAACTTACAATGCTGAAGTTCCAGAGAAAACTATTTCCAGAGGAGACATTCATAAATATGAACGAGGACACCAAGGGCAAGGGCTTTGCCATCCCCACAGACTCAGGACCTGCATCTGTGAACAGTTACTGAGCAAAGGGGTGTGCCCGGCCCTCCCCAGACTGCCCTCCATGGCTCGGTACAGAGTTTCTATTCCACTTCAGAATGAGTGTCATTCAAGATGTCCCGAGTGGCACAAATCTGAAACACAGAGGGTGGGTGACTAGACCTTAACCCATGGGGGGATGCTGCCATGATGATGATTCCCTCTCTGTCTGAATGACTGGAAATTAACAGAGCTTCATCATCATAACTAGGAACAAAATGTTAATTAATTAAATAAAAATGTGTTGGCCTAGGTGGTTGTATTCTGATTCCTGGGGATGACACGACAACTATGAGCAAACCTTCAAATTCAGGATGAAATGGGGAGGGCATTGGATGGTGGTGACCCATTAACTTTTGCTTTATGTTTTTTTTTTTTTGCTGGATCACTTTTTACAAGAAGTATGTTTTGTTAAATAAAAAGAAAAATAAGGAAAATTGGAAAGGAGAAAAATGAACACAAATTTTTAAAAGAGAAAAAGAAGGAAAGGCAAGGTGATGTGGTTATGGATTGCCTTATGAAGAAGGTGGGGACATTATGGATTGCCTTATGAAGAAGGTTGCTGAGGGCAACCTCACCCTGGGTCAGAGTCTACTGCTTCCAATCCAAGCTACAGAATGCAGTTTGCAAAGTTGCATGTGCACAGCACAGAGGTGGTCTTCAAGGCAAGTTTGTCCAAATTTGGGGGTATGAGACCTCATGATCCTCATTACCGCAGGGTCACCAGGAGTTCCCAACACAACTGGGCAGCCCCATCTGAACACCCATTATTCCTCTTAGGAAGTAGCCGGGAGTGCAGCTGAGGTCACAAGATGACCAGGAGAGCTCTCCTGGGGCCAGACTATCCCAGTGGCAGCAGCAGACAGACCTCCTCCATGATGGGTAAGTGGTACCATTCTTTGAATAATTTTTATTTGATCTTTATTAAGGGAGAAGTAATTGGGTGCTGGAGTTTATATATGAGTTGGGGGAAAAGTGTGTTTACCTGATGACTTGGGGCCAAAAACGTTGTTAACTTGTCTTCTACAACATGTCAACCACTGTTCCAGAGCTAAGTTAAGTAATCCAGCCTCTCTGGGATCTCCTGGTAAAAGTTTGCCTTCTTGATACTGTCTCCCTCCTGAGGTGGGGCAATCAGGCCACAAAATTGACTATTCTGTTGACTTCACCCACTGTAGAAAATAGTATGATTTTTAACATTAACTAATTTTTTTTTTTTTTTTTTTTTTTGCAGTACGCGGGCCTCTCACTGCTGTGGCCTCTCCCACTGCGGAGCACAGGCTCCGGACGTGCAGGCCCAGCGGCCATGGCTCACGGACCCAGCTGCTCCACGGCATGTGGGATCTTCCCAGACCGGGGCATGAACCCGCGTCCCCTGCATCGGCAGGTGGATTTCAACCACTGTGCCACCAGGGAAGCCCAATTAATTTTATTTTTAAAATTATTTTTCTTTCTGAATACAAATGTAGTATCTCTTTACTTTAAAAAATTCATGGAAAACAACTTATAGAAAAAAATTCACCTATATCTCCCAATCCAGTAATACCAGTGTTTACTTTAGTTTTCTGTGCACACGTATTTATGTATTTGAGCGTATTTGAGCACAGAGTGATAGCTGGTAATGCAGCTACTACTTTTCTAAAGTTGGGTCTCACCAGGCCTTGAGCAACAAGCACTTTAATACATATGATTTCACTGTTCACTGTGTAGAGCTGGGAAATAGAAAGAAAGGCTCAGAGAGGTAAAGAAACTTGTCCCACGCAACCAGGATTCCCACCCAGGCTTTCGACATTGTTGGTAACCTGTTGTCACTGCCGTTGTGTTTTTGTCTCCCACCTAACAGCAGAGCAGCCACCCATCTCTAAGACTGTGGACTCATGGAATCCTTGAGTAAGATGGGGAGCTAGAAGACTAGAATTTACCTCCTCCTAGCCCCTTTAAGAACCTGTGTGTCATTAGCAGGGCACAGCCACTTTGCGATGCCAAACGTATGTGCTTATGTGTGGGTCATTGTGTGTGCTCTAGTTTCTGGTGAACAGGGACTGCTGAGCCTTTGGTCCAAATATTCCTCAACCCCTTTGTAAGAAGGAAGTTATTCACAGCACCCTATAGTGTGCTCACCTGTGGGGGGCTGGATCTGTCCTATGTGGCATTTTGAGGTGAAGGAAAGGAGAAATGCCATGAAAATAAGTAAAAGTCTAGGTTTTCTAACCAGATGCTCCTGTAGGTACTTTAGAATCTCTTCCATGTGATAGAGGAAACTCGTTCTAGAGCAAAGCCAACCACCCCTGCTGTGGATACTGGGCCGCGCTGCCGAGAGTCCCTTCCTTGGAGGGCTCGCTGCCTGGCCTCGGGGGAGAAGTGGGCAGTCAGCCTTCAGCATTCAGCCCCTTGGCAGGAGCGCCTCCCACCCGGGGTGACCTCCTTCCCTGGGGCGGCCCACATCCTGTGGCAGATCCAGGTCTTACCATTTCCATCCAGGTAGGACAACTCTGACCATTATAACCCCAGAGCCCCTAGGGCCAGCCAAGTCAGCTGCGCTCCTTCTTATCTAACTCCTTTTCTCCCTGATCCTGCTTCCTGTCCTGCCTTCCACAGGTGATGATCCCAAAGGTTTTCCCTAATAAACATCCAACTCTACCTCAGAGTTGGCTTCCTGGGAAGCCAGTCGTGACAACCATCTGTCCTAGAAATGCTTAAAGGCCAAGGATAGAGGAAATTCAAATCACAAAACCAAATGTTGAAAAAGAATAGATACATGTATATGTATAACTGAATCACTTTGCTGTACACCTGAAACTAATACAACATTGTTTATCAACTATACTCCAATATAAAATAAAAATTAAAAAAAAACCAAAAACAAATGTTCAGTTTATATACTATGTATCTATATGCAAAAAAGTATTCAATATATAAAATATATTTACACAGATGTTTAATGTATAGAAAACAAATGTTTAAAATCTATACACATATACACACATACTTAATTATGTATTTAGTAGGAGCTCTCTCTCTTTTTTTTTTTTTTTTTTGCTGTACGCGGGCCTCTCGCTGCTGTGGCCTCTCCCGTTGCGGAGCACAGGCTCCAGACGCACAGGCTCAGCGGCCATGGCTCACGGGCCCAGCCACTCGGCGGCATGTGGGATCTTCCCGGACCGGGGCACGAACCCGTGTCCCCTGCATCGGCAGGCGGACTCTCAACCACTGCGCCACCAGGGAAGCCCAGTAGGAGCTCTCTTATCTAACGCCTATGAGATCAGTAGGTGGTAAGTGAATAGCCAAAATCACTTAAAGTAGAAAATCATGTGTGTGTGTGTACATGCATGCCCACACAAATATATGTATATACGTATGTATATGAGTGTGTATACGCGTACGTGTATGTATATATATGTATGTCTATCTATAACATTTTATTTTAACTTGAAGCCTAAATACGTAGATGTATGTGCTGATCATCTGATTTGGTGATTTCCAATCCGCATTCCCTCTCCAAAGCACACACAGCCATAATGCATTTTCTATATATACACCAGTATATATACACCAGTTTCAACTTATTTAAAGTGATGTGAGAAACTAAGACATTTGCACAAGACTCTAAATGCAGATTCTTATGGATTTTTACTCCCCTGCCCATCTGTAAAGAGTTTCCCCATGCACACATAATGGAACATCATCTTTTTTTTCCATGATTTACCATTATTGAGTCTCTCCAAAGCTTTTAACTTGTTTTTTGTAGAAACAACCACTCTCTTTTCCCACTCATATTTCATGGGATTATGTAGTGTTTAATTAAAGTACAAAGGCTAAACAGCAATGCCGCTGACTCCAGGGAGGCACACGTATTGAAGGATCAATCAAGGGCCCCGGATCCGCAACAGCAACCCATGGATTTGCTGAGGGGAGGTGGAGCTGGGAGAGCCCAGCGAGGAGCTCCAGGGAGGCTCCTGTGAGGGCTGACTGTGAGCTAAACTCAGAGTTAGATGACTACCCACTGCAACGTCGTGTATGTTTTAAACAGATGCACATGCTTACTCCTTTCACTAGGCACACGTTGCTTGGTACCTGCTCTCTGCTGTGTACTGGGAACACAGTCCCCCAAGCACAAAGTCCTCACCCAAGAGGGACTCACAGGTGCATGGAGGCAAACCTGTAACCTGCTCATTTCAAGCGACATGACGGGTGCTGTAATAACACATAGGTGGGAGAGTCCAACTGTGCAGGCAGTTGCTGGTTCACAGGGACGAGGTATCTACTCACTGTGGGTCCTACAGAGTGAGGAGGAGTTTGCCTAGTGGATAATAGGGGGAAGCATTTCTTGGCAGAGACACATGGGCAAAGCTGCTGACGTGTGGAAGGGCTCAGTGTCCCCAGGGATGGTCAGCAGCCCTGTGTGACTGGAGTCCGGCTCATGCCTTAGGCCTAGAGGAGAGGCTGGAGGAGCCTGGGAGCAGATGGAGCAGGTAGTGTGGATTGCAGCATCACACATTTGCATATTTAGTTAGGTTCTCTTTATGCATTCATGTATTTTTGCTATGAAACAAACAATAGTACTTTTTACCTGAGATTTTTTTTAAATTTTTTAAAAAATTTATTGAAGTATAGTTGACTTACAATGTTGTGTTAATTTCTGCTGTATAGCAAAGTGACTCAGTTTTATATATATATATATAATATTCTTTTTCATATTCTTTTCCATTATGGTTTGTCACAAGATATTGAATATAGTTCCTTGTGCTATACAGTAGGACATTGTTGTTTATCCTGAGATGTTTTTTAAATGCACGTCTAATCCACCTGGAATTTATTTTGTGTGTCAGAAGGAAAGGAATCAAATGGCTAATCAGATTTTTTAGTATCATCTTCATTATTCCCTCATGAGTTAGCAAAGGCAGATCAGTCATTTACCCTGTGACCCTGGTTCTACAGGGTCTCTGTGTTACAAGGTTCCGGGACATGGCTCACGCCAAAGCCTCCAGGCCATGCAGTGAGACACCACTGCACATGTATGAGAACAAAGTAGATAAGAAAGCCTGACCCTGCAAGCATGGGCGAGGGTGTGGAGCAACTGGAACACTCGTGCACCTCTGTTAGGCGCATAACAGGGTATAGCACTTTGGAAGGCCATCTGGCAATCTCCTAAAAAGTTAAACATACGCCTACCATATGATCCAGCAATTCCACTCTTAGGTATTTACCCATGAGAAAAGAAAGTGTATGTCCACGCAAAGACTTACACACAAATGTTCACAGCAGCACATTTGTAATAACTGAAAACTGGAAACAATCTAAACGCCCATCAGGAAGTGAATGAATAAACACAGTCATAGCCACACAATAGACTACTACTCAGCAATAAACAGGAATGAATTATTGATACATGCAACCACATGGGAGAAAAACATCTCAAGATAATTATGCCAAAAGAAGCAAAGTAAATTTTTTAAATGACATGCTGTGATTCCATTTATATAAAATTTTACCAAAGATAGAAAGCAGATCACTGGTTTCCTGGGGATGGAGGGGTAGGGAGAGAAGGAAGGAAGGGGACAGGAATAGGATTACAGAGGCAATAGAAGAAACTTCTGGAAGAGATGGATCTGTTCACTGTCCTGGTTGTGCTGAAGCTTTCACAGTTTATAAATTGTATACTTTATATGCATGAGGCTTATTGTACGCCAATTATACCTGAATAAACTCTCGAAAGAGAGGTTGTGTCTAATCCATTTTTGCACAGCATCAACCAGAATAAAGCTTCTCAATCAAGAGGTGTTTTGGAATGAAATTTATTTTAATTTTAGATTATATGATAGAAATGGATCCTAGGTCACTGTGGGAAAGGCAAATTTTTTTTTATTGTACTTGTTTTCTGTTTTAAATTAAAAAATTTTTTTCTTCATATGTAGCATAAAGAATTTACATGGAGCATATATTTGTTGCCTAGGAGCTGCCATAACAAAGTAGCATGGATGGGGAGGCTTAAACAACAGAAAGATATTGTCTCACAGTTCTGGAGGCTGGGAGTCTAAGATCAAGGTGCATGCAGGGTTGGCTCCTTCTGAGGCCTTGGCTTGCCCACAGCTGCCTTCTCCCTGTGCCTCTCTCCATCTTCTTCCCTTTGCGTGTGTTGTCTCTTTCTCTTCACATGGTATTCTTTTCATAAGGTCAACAGTCATATTGGGTGAGGGGCCCACCTACTCAAGTATGACCTCATGTTCACTAATCACCCTGGGTCACTGGAGACTTGATTCTCAGGTACTGGCAGTAGGACTTCAGTACATAAATTGGGGAGTGGGGGGTGAGCAATTCAACTCATAACAAAGCTCTACCTCATAGTTTTATTCTTACAAAACAGAAAGGAAGAATTTTTAAAAACAAGCCTGTTTTTTCAAACTGCAAGCCTGCCACAGTCTACCTGGAAACCCAGCCGGCAGCAAAAGAATCTTCTGTTGGGGAGTTTGTGCATCTCTTCCCCCGGCCCACTTGCTGCGTCTCTGGGCTGTGTTCTGTAACCACAGGGCACAGGTTTTTGCCAGGTTGGTCCTTCCAGCTCTCTACTTTGGGCTGGACCTTTGTAACTCTTTGCACCTGCACCTGTGCAGGCCGAGGTCTGTGGAGCTGTACAGGCAGAGCTGCTTTTATTGTTTCTGTCTGCTTTAATCCTTCCTCTGGCCCAAGCCTCATCAAGTTGTCCACATGAATGAAATCCACTGGAACCACTGTTGGAGATCTGCATTCAAACTCTGAATCACTCAGAAGACTACAACTCTTCCAATGTAAGGAAAAGTGAATCACTTACAGTGATCAAAACTCCGAGAATGAATTTTGGATTTTGAAGCCTGATAATGGTGAAAATGGCATGTCCTTGAGGAGAAAGAGAGTTTTCCCTTGATGTGGCCCTCACGTGGGGACGTGGGGGTGAGCAGCTTGCAACCACTGGGGAAGGCAGCCCCAGGGGCTTGCAGGCCCTGGGCCAGTTCTGGCCTGTGGGAGCAGGGGGATCCCAGGGCACAGGGCAGGCATCCCTGGGGGGAGAGGAATAATTGGCAGAACCGTCCCAGGGCTTCTCTTTGTTGCATTGTCCTCATGGAGGCCTTCTTGGAAAGGCTGCAAGAATTACAGGGCAGGGACCTTCTCAGCCACCTGATGGTTGTCCTCACCTCACATGGATACCTGTGCACAGGAAACCTCACTCCTGATGGTTGGTAATGGATTCATTTCACCAGTGATTCTCTTTTCAATATCCTGACTGCCTAGCTCAGTACAGTGTTGGGTTGGACAAACATCCTTCACTCCTGCAATTAGCACGTCCCCAGAACCAATGAGCCAGTTACCTACAAGCCTTTTCTTTACATCAACCTATCAATACTTTTCTACTTGAATATTCTCCAAAAAAATTTAATGCTACTGTCACAACGGGAGGCTAACACATTTAAATAAAAAATGTCGGTGTAGCCCTGAAAATTATCTTGTGCACCAGCAGCAGAATGTCCACCCCACTTTGGGAAATGGTGATGGTATCTGGCCCTTCTCTGTGATTCTTAACCCTTTATAAGGAGGTCTTTTGAATGAAAAGAGAAAAAATTTTGTGCACTTCCTCTAGACGGTGATATTTCTTTCATTACCTGCCAATTGAGAAAATAGAAAACAACCAAGCTACTATGAATTCAGAGTGAATGGGCATTATGTTCATGACAACAGCAGTGCAGGCTGAGGAGGGACTGTCACCAGTGTGAAGTCCCCTGAAACTCTGGGGCTCCTGAGATCTGCAGCCTATAGTTCCTTCCCTGATTTAGAAGAAAGAGCCCAGGCTCTTCCTCACTGTGTGGACTTAGTACGTTTGCCTTCTTTGCTGGTTTTAGGTGCCCCAGTCTGTGAAATGGGGGTAAGGGTCCCTGCTTTCATGTTACCTCACAGATGATGTTTCTGTGATGATAAAATTAAATAGTGCTACTGAAAGGAGGGGGAAAAAACTTATTAAATGCAAAGTGAAAAGTATAAGACTTTCCATAAAATATCAGAAGAAAACTAGGACTGGGGAGAGGAAGGGAGAGAAAATATGGATGAGGGAATGGAGGCCAGAGGTGATGGAGACACTGACCCATGGGCCGTGCGTGGCCTGCAGTCCTCAACTCAGATGGCTCAGACTCAGAGGGGACTCACCAGGCAGGTGGAGGAAGAGAGGAGACCACCTGACCGGGTGTGACCTCCAGGACCCTGGGGACAGCTTTGGCCTTGGCACTCTGCCTGTCAACTGAAGGGAGGGGCGTGGAGAAATGGTGGGTCCAGGGACTTCTCCCCAGGCCTGTCTGTTTCGGGGGAAATAGGCCAGGGTTGCACTTGGGGCCTCTTCCTCCTTTGTAAAAACCCACCAGGACTGGCCTCACAGCACTGAGGCTGGTGGGAGGGATGAGAGAAAGTTCAGGGACCCGGAGTGGAGACAGAGCCTGCCCTCCAGGTGGGCAGGGAATGGGGGCAGCTCTTCCCTCCCCTCCCGGCAGCTCTGAACAAAGAAAAGGCCTGTGATGTCACCCTCCCTTTGTGTCTCCAGTTCCTTTTAAATCTGCACTCCTCTGGAAGGCTGAATCCCTCAGCACAGTTCATAAAAGTCACTGCTGGGACAATATCAGGAACTCAATAACTGTGGGTGGGCAGTTCTTGGTATTATACAAACTGAGACCAAAGATAACTTTGTAATAATAGGAAGTGACAACCAGGCAGGCAGGGAGGGCCTTATAAATAGATTAGAAGGTTTGCAGTGAGCTTATTTTAGCTTTTCTGGTCCATAATAGTGTCGATGTAACAGTGCCTGGTGCTCCAATGCAAAAGACAATATCCTTCCTTGATTTTTTTTTTCTTTTTAGTTCAAAAGCTCAAGAATAGGTAAAACCTAAATTTCTGAGTTTCCATGAGGGCAAAACTCCTTTTAGAAAAATTCTAAACTGGGCCAATAGTGAGATCCTGATTAAAGGGCAGCTCTGTTGGAAAAATGCAGAGCAGCATATCTGCTATGCTGATGCTCATCACCTGGGAGCATTCTATGAGCCCCTGCTTCACATGAGCGTACACACTAGGCGGGGGCCTGGAGATGAAGCATGAGCTTTGCAGTCCAGGAGCAGGACAAGCTATATGTCCACAATCACGCAGGGAACCAATGGGGCAGCAGACTGTGTGGTCACACTGGTGCCCTTGATATATCTGATAGGTTTTGCATTTGGGGTCAACCAAAAAGGCAGCAGGAGATTTTTTTAAGTGACCAAGAATTTCCCTAAATCTACATTTTAAGTGTCAAGCTGAGAAGAATGGTTTGGAGGGCAGGGCTGCCCAAGGGAGGGACTTCAGGAGAGCCTGTGAAAGGGGCAGGAGTCTGATTGCTCACAGTTCTGGCTGCTCCCACATTTTCGTGTTTGTGACTTTGTAGTTGGGCCTCCCGTGAGTCATCCAGGGAGACTGACTCTAGCAAAGAAGTTGCATGGATTTTATTTGTTTGTTTTTGCAATAGGAATCTGACAGGTATTTATCTTTTACATTCCTGATGAGTACACCCCGTGCCCCCCTTGAAGAGCCAGGGGAGTTGAGTGGCTGCTGTTTTCAGAATTTGTCCACCACTGAACCTGACCCAGGAGTCACCTTTTTCAAAGCTGAGTACTGGGACCCCCCAGGAAGCAGCCCAGCCCAGCTCTGTCCCAGCACTCAGCACCCTCTCTCTGAGCAGGGCCTGAGGGAGCTTCTAGATGGCTGAAGGGTCTTGCTCTGCATTTTCTCTCTCTCGCTCTCTCTCTCTCTCTCTCTCTCTCTCTCTCTCTCTCTCTCTCTCTGTCAGCTTGTGTCAGTTAAGGCAGCTGAGCTGCTATGGCCAAGCTGGGAGCCCTTTAGGGCCAGAACCCCTCCCTTAACTAGAGCCCTCAGCTTCCATGCACAAAGGACCCAGTTTCCATGGTCTGATACAGGGTGAGTGCAGGACCTCTAGAGACCCGAGCCATTGTCTTTGCCTTCTTCCAAGAGTGCCGTTCACTGTCTGGCTGCCACAGGGGGCCTCAGGAAGTGTGTGTGGATGGGATGACACATGATTTCTCAAAGTAGTGATCTGGGTGATTCGTGGTGAGTGTGTAAATGTGGGCGTGGGTGAGCACACGTGGCCATGTGGTTGTGTGTGCGTGTAAGACAGGGCATGGTCAAGACAGTGGGTATACTAAAACATGCTTTTTTTTTTCCTTTGGAGATCCAGAAAGCCTGCATTCTCCTCCCACAGGTGGGTGGGGTTGAGTCTCCCGCAAACGCAGACTGCCTGACATCCTAGAAGGTGGCCACGGGGAGGGTGGAGACAGATCCCAGGGCTGACAGCCTTTCTTCTTGCACATCCTTCTTGGCCCCTGAGCCCCTAGCCAGATGTGGGCAGGCCTCCTGGTCTCCTGTGTTTGAGAGCAGCAGTGCTGCCTGGGGAGGCTGGCATCTGCAGCTGAGTCCTGAGTCCCTGAATGGCCTCATCCCATCAACCAGACCACAGGGCCGTGGAGAAAGGTACTTGCTGCCTCTTTCCTGTGACCCCAGTCCAGTGTTCCTGGACTAGAAAGCAGGTGTGGTTGTGGGGTCCTTGGAGTATTGTCCTCTTTTTGAAAGTCCTGTTTGTCCTCCTCCAGGTTAACTTGTCCCCTGAGAGGGGCTGAGCTTCAGGCTCACAGAGCCACAGGTACTGTCCTCTGCCTGAGAAGAGTTCCCCGCAGGACCATGGCCTTTGGGGACTGAACTGCCATCCTGTCCACAGGGCTGCAGACATCATGGCCAGCAGCCAGTGCTGCCCCAATGCTGGCTGCTCTGAGAATCCCTGGTTCTCCTTCTAGTGGTTTCAAGAAGGCAGACTCACAGCCTCAGGGCAGGGAGGAGGCTAGGGCAGGGTCCGCTCAGTGTCGGCCCTCTGAGCTGAGGCCCAGCGGAGTGGGTGCCCAGCCGGCCCCAGGATCACACGCCTGCAGCCAGTACATAACCCTCTTCTCCACCAGTGTCACCTCCTAAACCAACAAAATCACAATACAACACAGCCAACAGCCGTTCCTGACCCCACCTTTCCGTCTTATCTTCACCTAAGCCCTCTAAGAACACCCCTGTTTGAAGCACCACTGCAGTGGTCATTTAATCATCACATCTGGATAATGATTGGAGAGGTGAGTTATGTCAACATATTTAGAAATATGTATTTAATATGTATGACAGTTTACAAACTAATGAAAATGTTTCCTACACCCAAAGCACGGGAAGGGCTGAGGGAGAGGATGGGGCTGTTGGGGGCATCCCAGAGCTTGTGCCTGTCCCAGACTCTGCCTGAGCACCTGCGGGTGTCACAGTCCCCATCCCGGGGCCGTGGCTCTCCCTATGGCAGGAGGAAGCCGGCTGCAAGATTGAGGCTCCAGGGCACAGGCAGAGGAAGGAAGAGGCTTGACTGTGTTGCTGTACTCCCTGACTTTCTGAAATCTACTTGTGCACCTGAGTTGAGCTCCACCTCATTACCGCCTGTTTCTGGAGAAGCAACAGGATTGCTCCACGTTAGAGCTGCATTTCTCAAACTCCACATGCAAACTCATCACCTGTAGAAATGCAGGTACTGATTCAGCGGGTTTGGGTGGACGTGGGGTTCTGTGTGGCTGACAAGCTCTTGGCAGGGTGATGCTGCAGTCCATGCGATGCACCATGCGACAGCCCCTGGTGCAGATCAGCACTCTTCAAAGTGGACTGCACCTAGAACCCCACTGACCAGGCTGCACCCCCCCCCCCCCAGTTACATCCAAATCCCTGGGGCAGCCAAAGTCAGGAACTTTCTTTTTTTTTTAATTGGAGTATAGTTGCTTTAAAATGTTGTGTTAGTTTCTGCTGTACGATGAAGTAAATCAGCTATATGTATACATATATTCCGTCCCTCTTGGACCTCCCTCCCACTCCATCCTCCCCCCATCCCTCCCACCTATGACATCACAGAGCACCGAGCTAAGCTCCCTGTGCTATACAGCAAGTTCCCACTAGCTATCTATTTTACACATGATAGTGTATATAAGTCAATCCTAATCTCCCATTTCATCTCACCCTCCCCTTTCTCCCCTGTGTCCACATGTCCATTCTCTGTGTCTGTGTCTCTATTCCTGCCCTGCAAATTGGTTCATCTGTACTATTTTTTCTAGATTCCACCTATGTGCATTAATATGCAATGTTTGTTTTTCTCTTTCTGACTTGCTTCACTCTGTGTGACAGACTCTAGATCCATCCACATCTCTACACGGACCCAGCTTCATTACTTTTTTTTTCTTGATTTAAAAAAAATTTAATTTAATTTATTTTTTGTACAGTAGGTTCTTATTAGTTACCAATTTTATATGTATTAGTGTATATATTTCAATCCCAATCTCCCAGTTCATCCCCCCACCGCCCCCACCACTTTTGCCCCTTGATGTCCATACATTTGTTCTCTACATCTGTGTCTCTATTTCTGCCCTGCAAATCAGTTCATGTGTACCATCTTTCTAGATTCCACATATATGCGTTAATATACGATATTTGTTTTTCTCTTTCTGACTTACCTCACTCTGTATGACAGACTCTAGGTCAATCCACATCTCTACAAATGACCCAATTTCATTCTTATTTGTGGCTGAGTAATATTCCATTATATACATGTACCACATCTTCTTTATTCATTCATCTTTCGATGGACATTTACCTTGTTTCCATGTCCTGGCTAGTGTAAATAGTGCTGCATTGAACATTGGGGTACAAATGTCTTTTTGAATTATGGTTTTCTCAGGGTATATGCCCAGTAGTGGGATTGCTGGGTCATATGGTAGTTCTATTTTTAGTTTTTTAATGAATGTCCATACTGTTCTCCATAGTGGCTGTATCAATTTACCTTCCCACCAACAGTGCAAGAGGGTTCCCTTTTCTCCACACCTTCTCCAACATTTATAGTTTATAGATCTTTTTCATGATGGCCATTCTGACTGCTGTGAGGTGATACCTCATTGTAGTTTTGATTTGCATTTCTCTAATAATTAGTGATGTTGAGCATCTTTTCATGTGCCTCTTGGCCATCTGTATGTCTTCTTTGGAGAAATATCTATTTTTGTCTTCCATGCATTTTTTGATTAGGTTTTTTTTTTTGATATTAAGTTGCATGAGCTGTTTGTGTATTTTGGAGATTAATCCTTTGACAGTTGCTTCATTTGCAAATATTTTCTCCCATTTTGGGGGTTGTCTTGTTCACAGTTTCCTTTGCTGTGCAAAAGATTTTAAGTTTAATTAGGTCCCATTTGTTTATTTTTTATTTTATTTTCATTACTCTAGGAGGAGGGTCAAAAAAGATCTTGCTGTGATTTATGTTAAAGTGTGTTTTTCTTGGGTTTTCCTTTAAGAGTTTTATAGTGTCTGGTGTTACATTTAGGTCTTTAATACATTTTGAGTTTATTTTTGTGTATGGTGTTAGGGAGTGTTTTAATTTGATTCTTTTACATGTAGCTATCCAGTTTTCCCAGCACCACTTATTGAAGAGGCTGTCTTTTCTCCACTGTATATTCTTGCCTCCTTTATCAAAGATAAGGTGACCATATGTGCATGGGTTTATCTCTGGGCTTTCTAACCTGTTCCATTGATCTATATTTCTGTTTTTGTGCCAGTGCCATACTGTCTTGATTACTGTAGCTTCGTAGTATAGTCTGAAGTCAGGAAGTCTGATTCCTCCATCTCAGTTTTTCTTTCTCCAGATTGCTTTGCCTATTCAGGGTCTTCTGTGTTTCCATACAAATTGTAAAACTGTTTGTTCTAGTTCTGTGAAAAATGCCATTGGTAATTTGATAGAGATTACATTGAATATATAGATTGCTTTGGGTAGTATAGTCATTTTCACAATGTTGATTCTTCCAGTCCAAGATCTTGGTATATCTCTCCATCTGTTTATGTCATCTTTGATTTCTTTCATCAGCATTTTATAGTTTTCTGAGTACAGTTATTTTGCCTCCTTAGGTAGGTTTATTCCTAGGTATTTTATTCTTTTTATTGCAATGGTAAATGAGAGTGTTTCCTTAATTTCTTTTTCAGATTTTTCATCCTTAGTGTATAGGAATGCAAGAGATTTCTGTGCATTAATTTTGTATACTGCTACTTTACCAAATTCATTAATTAGCTCTAGTAGTTTTCTGGTAGCATCCTTAGGATTCTCGACATATAGTATCATGTCATCTGCCAACAGTGACAGTTTTACTCCTTCTTTTCCGATTTGTATTACCTTTAATTCTTTTTCTCCTCTCATTGCCGTGGCTAGGACTTCCAAAACTATGCTGAATAATAGTGGCGAGAGTGGACATCCTTGTCTTTTTCCTGATCTTAGAGAAAATGCTTTCAGGTTTTCACTGCTGAGAATGATGTTTGCTGTGGGTTTTTCATATATGGATTTTATTATGTTGAGGTAGGTTCCCTCTATGCCCACTTTCTGGAGAGTTTTTATCATAAATGGGTGTTGAATTTTGTCAAAAGCTTTTTCTGCATCTATTGAGATGATCATATGGTTTTTATTCTTTAATTTGTTAATATGGTGTATCACATTGATTGATCTGCATATATTGAAGAATCCTTGCATCCCTGGGACAAATCCCACTTGATCATGGTGTATGATCCTTTTAATATGTTGTTGGATTCTGTTTGCTAGAATTGTGTTGAGGATCTTTGTGTCTATGTTCATCAGTGATATTGGTCTGTAATTTTCTCTTTTTTGTGTGGTATCTTTGTCTGGTTTGGGTATCTGGGTGATGGTGGCCTCATAGAACAAGTTTGGGAATATTCCTCCTTTTGTAATTTTTTGGAAGAGTTTGAGAAGGATAGGTGTTAGCTCGTCTCTAAATGTTTGATAAAATTCACCTGTGAAGCCATCTGGTCCTGGACGTTTATTTGCTGGAAGATTTTTAATTACAGTTTCAGTTTCATTACTTGTGAGTGGTCTGTTTATATTTTCTAATTCTTCCTGGTTCAGTCTTGGAAAGTTGTACCTTTCAAGAATTTGTCCATTTCTTCCAGATTGTCCATTTTATTGGCATATAGTTGCATGTAGTAGTCTATTATGTTCCTTTGTATTTCTGTGGTGTCAGTTGTAATTTCTCCTTTTTCATTTCTAATTTTATTGATTTGAATCCTCTCCCTTTTTTTTTCTTGATGACTCTGGCTAATGGTTTATCAATTTTGTTTATCTTCTCAAAGAACCAACGTTTAGTTTTATTGATCTTTACTATTGTTTTCTTCATTTTTATTTCATTTATGTATGCCCTGATCTTTATGATTTCTCTTCTCCTACTAACTTTGTGGGTTTTTTTTGTTTTTCCTCTTCTTCTTTCTTTAGTTGCTTTACCTGTAAGGTTAGGTTGTTTATTTGAGATTTTTCTTATTTCCTGAGGTGAGCTTTAATTGTTATAAACTTCCCTCTTAAAACTGCTTTCGCTGCATCCCATAGGTTTTGGGTTGTTGTGTTTTCGTTGTCATTTGTTTCTATGCATTTTTTAATTACCTCTTTGATTTCTTCACTGATCTCTTGGTTATCTAATAGCATACTGTTTAGCCTCTATGTGTTTGTGTTTTTTACAGACTTTTCCCTGTAATTAATTTCTAATCTCAGAGCGTAGTTGTCCAAAAAGATACATGATATGATTTCAATTTTCTTAAATTTTCTGAGGCTTGATTTGTGACCCAAGATGTGATCTATCCTGGAGAATATTCCATGTGCACTTGAGAAGAAAGTGTATTCTTCTGCTTTCGGGTGGAATGTTCTATAAATATCAATTAAATCTATCTGATCTATTGTGTCATTTAAAGCTGTGTTTCTTTATTTATTGTCTGTCTGGATGATCTGTCCATTGGTATAAGTGGGGTGTTAAAGTCCCCCACTATTATTGTGTTACTGTTGATTTCCCTTTTATGGCTGTTAGCATTTGCCTTATGTATTGAGGTGCTCCTATGTTGGATGCATAAATATTTATAATTGTTATATCTTCTTCTTGGATTGATCCCTTGATCAATATGTAGTGTCCTTTCTTATCTCTTGTAACAGTCTTTATTTTAAAGTCTATTTTATCTGATATGAGTATTGCTATTCCAGCTTTCTTTTGCTTTCCATTTGCATGGTATATCTTTTTCCATCCCCTCACTTTCAGGCTGTATGTGTCCCCAGGTCTGAAGTGGGTCTCTTGTAGACAGCATATATATGGACTTTGTTTTTGCATCCATCAGCCAGTCTGTGTCTTTGGGTGGAACATTTAATCCATTTACATTCAAGGTAATTATCGATAAGTATGTTCCTATTACCATCTTCTTAATTGTTTGGGGTTTGTTTTTGTGGGTCTTTTTCTTCCTTGTGCTTCCCTCCTAGAGAAGTTCCTTTAGCATTTGCTGTAAAGCTGGTTTGGTGGTGCTGAATTCTCTTAGTTTTTGCTTGTCTGTAAAGCTTTTGGTTTCTCCATCGAAACTGAATGAGATCCTTGCTGGGTAGATCTTGGTTGTAGGTTTTTCTCTTTCATTCCTTTAAATATATCCTGCCACTCCCTTCTGGCCTGCAGAGTTTCTGCTGAAAAATCAGCTGATAATCTTATGGGGATTCCCTTGTATATTATTTGTTGCTTTTCCCTTGCTGCTGTAAAAATTTTTTTCTTTGAATTTAATTTTTGTTAATTTAATTAACATGTGTCTTGGCGTGTTTCTCTTATGGTTTATCCTGTGTGAGACTCTCTGTGCTTCCCAGACTTGGGTGGATATTTGCTTTCCCCTGTTAGGGAAGATTTCAACGATAATCTCTTATTTTCTCAGACACTTTCTCTTTCTCTTTTTCTTCTGGGACCCCTGTAATTCAAATGTTGGTGCATTTAATGTTGTCCAGAGGTCTCTGAGACTGTCCTCATTCCTTTTCACTCTTTTTTCTTTATTCTGCTCCTCAGCAGTTATTTCCACCATTCTGTCTTCCAGCTCTCTTATTCGTTCTTCTGTCTCAGTTATTCTGCTATTGATTCCTTCTAGTGTATTTTTCCTTTCAGTTACTGTGTTGTTCATCACTGTTTGTTCTTTAGTTCTTCTAGGTCCTTGTTAAACATTTCTTGTATTTTCTCGATCTTTGCCTCCATACTATTTCCGAGATTTGGTATCATCTTTACTATCGTTACTCTGAATTCTTTTTCAGGTAGGTTGCCTATTTCCTCTTCATTTATTTGGTCTTGTGGGTTTTTGCCTTGCTCCTTCAACTATAACATATTTTTTTGTCTTCTAATATTTTTTGTTGGGTGGGACTGTGTTCCTGTCTTACTGGTTGTTTGGCCTGAGGCATCCAATACTGGAGTTTGCAGGCATTTGGGTAGAGCCAGATCTTGGTGTTGAGATGAGGACCTCTAGGAGACCTCACGGCAATTAATATTCCCTGGGGTCTGAGGTTCTCTGTTAGTCCAGGGTTTGGACTTGGTGCTCCCACCACAGGAGCTCAGGCCAACCCCCAGCCTGGGAATCAGGATCCCACAAGCCACACAGTGTGGAAAAACAAGAAAAAGACAGAACAACAACAATGAAATAAAATAAAATTAAATTAAGTTAGAAAAATAAAAAATATATTAGAAAAAATATAAATGGAACAAAAACAAGGCAAAACAGAACCACAGCAGCAGGGCTTCCCTGGTGGCGCAGTGGTTGAGAGTCCGCCTGCTGATGCAGGGGACACGGGTTTGTGGCCCAGTCCGGGAAGATCCCGCATGCCGCGGAGCGGCTGGGCCCATGAGCCATGGCCGCTGAGCCTGCGTGTCCGGAACCTGTGCTCCGCAACGGGAGAGGCCACAACAGTGAGAGGCCCGCATACCACAAACACACACACACACACACACACACACACACACACACAAAAGAACCACAGCAGCAAAGAAAAAAAAATGAAAAAGAAGTCCAGAAAGGGCCTTGGGGGGGTTGGGCTTAGTCTGGGGTGGGGCTTAGGTGGGATGGGGCTTGGGAGGGGGTGGACCATAGGCTCTAGACCCCTGCATCCGGAAAAGGCCCTGGGGGTATGGGGGCTGGACTTAGGCTCAGCACAGACCAAGGGGGCCCCAGAGGGCTGAGGTTTAGCCCCAGGACCCCAGCAGGCTTGCTGGAGCTTGAGGAGGCAAGGGAGACTCTAGCCTCATTCCCCTCTGATCCCTTGATCCCCCAAAGGTCTCTCCCCATCCCCGCTGATCCCTGCCCTGTGGGTGGACCCTTTCAAGCATGGAAACCCCTCTCCTCCCCCAGGGGTACTGGTCCTGTCCCACCTCCACTTTTCCTCCCCTCTTTCTTTCCCCCAACCTGGTGTCCTACCTGGTCACTTGGGGATTCCTCCCATCCCTTCAGGTGTACGATGTCCCCACCAGTGCCTGGTAGGTGCCCTAACTGTGAGGACTAGGATGCGAAATCTGCATCTTCCCACTCTGCCATCTTGACCCAGAGCCTTGTCAGTTTTTAAAGTGCCAAACTGAGTGGACTATTTCCCTCTCCCTGTGCAGGTTTGTGGGTGTCAAGGGCAACACTAGGCCTGCTAACTCCACAGAGTCCCTGAGCAGACACAAGAGAGGCTGGCCCTTCAAAGCCAAGGGCATTTCCTGGTCTTCCCCTGGCAATTAGGGGTTGCAGAGAAGCTGCTCTTCCTGGGACACACAGCTCCCATTTCCCTGAGTCTCCAGGAAGCATCCCCTCAGTTTGCTGCCACCACACGTGTCCTTTCCAAGCACGTGCTCACTCAGGGCAATCAAGTATCCAGACCCGGAGAACAAGAAATGGTCCTCTGTGAGAAAGGGAAACTATTGCTGGAGAAATTCCAGTAATGGGGAGTCATCAAGTATGGATGAATCAGATGCTTCTCACTGAGGCCACAATCTATTAGGTAATAAAGGAAAAATGAACATCCTCTTAAGTTGAACAAGCATGGAAGTGGGTGCCTTTGTCTCAGGCTTGGAGAGCCAGATTTCCTTTCCTTTGCTGAGCTACCAGTGCTGAATGAGAAAAGACTGCAGCTCGTTACTTCCTCCTTCCAAGGTCTCGATCATGTCAAACTCGAGTTCTTAGGGCTCTTTTCACTGTCATGTGGAGTGAGGCTGAATGGTGAAGTGGGAAAGTATCTCTGATTTTGGAGCAGGCAGACCTGGGCATAGTTCTGGCTCCTCACATGGTCCCTGTGTGCACCTGGATGGTGGGTTCACTTTGGACTTTAGCAACTTCACCTGTGAGTTGGGGATGAAAATAACAGTAACACCACCCACGGATGCATGAGGACACCTGCTGATGGGCCCCTCTCTGGAGGGAGATGCCTTTACTCTCCTGGGAGGCACATCACAGCCCACCTTCTGTGGGTGGGAAGGCAGCCTTTTGGTGTATCTGAATACCCCCTCCAAGGCAATGCTGCGGCCCTCCTTTCTTTCCGCCCCACCCCCACCCCCACCCACAGCACCTTCCTGGCTCCGCTGATCTCTCATGGGCTCCACAGCTTAGATGGCAGCTTGCCACACCCTCCCGCTTCTTGCCCTCCTCAAAGACAGTTGCTCAGCGTGTAATGTATGATGTACATGCATGTTCCATCTGTGATGGTTAATTTTATGTGTCAACTTGGTTGGGCCACGATACCCAGATATTTGTTCAAAACACCAGTCTAGATGTTTCTGTGAAGATGTCTATTTGGATGAGGTTAACATTTAAATCAGTAGGCTTTGAGTAAAGCAGATGACCCTCTGTAATGTAGGTGGGCCTCATCCAATCAGCTGAAGCCTCAAGAAAGAACAGGCTGGCCTTCCTTGAACCAGAAGGAGTTTAGCCTTCAGATGGCCTTTGGACTTGAGCTGCAGTATCAACCCCTCCCTGGGTCTCTAGCCTGCTGGCTCACTGCAGATTTCTCTTTCTCCCTCCCCATCCCTCCTCCAACCTATTGGCTCTATTTCTTTAGAGGACATTGACGAATATCCCATTCCAGAAGCAAGTGTCAGCATCATTCCAAATGTGTTCCACTGACAAAGCACATGGGGTTCTGTCCTAACATCATGAAGAATTTTTGTTTGTTTGTTTTTGTTTTTTGTGGCACGCGGGCCTCTCACTGCTGTGGCCTCTCCCGTTGCGGAGCACAGGCTCCGGACGCGCAGGCTCAGCGTCCATGGCTCATGGGCACAGCCGCTCCGCGGCATGTGGGATCTTCCCGGACCGGGGCACGAACCCGTGTCTCCTGCATCGGCAGGCGGACTCTCAACCACTGCGCCACCAGGGAAGCCCCATGAAGAATTTTTATATTTCATGTAAAATAATAAAACACAATGCAGGCTAAATCATACACAATATATTTGGCTATATTTTAATTCACATAAGCAGTATTAGACCTTGAAGTTTTAAGAAAACTTACAGGAGAAATTTTAAATTCGAGAAAATTCTATACACTAGCTTTATTTTTTTTTTCTGCTTAACTTGACAAAAAAAAAATGAATACGACCCCGTTTTCATGGTGGACATGCTTGTCTTGTTGACAGAAACCAGGGTTTGCTGAGTGCAAAGATGGAAGAGTTGAACAAGGACAGGGCTTCTGGAACTCACTAGGCCCCACCCAGAGTTTGCAGGGCACCTGGGCTGGTGGATATTTTTAAGCTCCCAGGTGATTGTGACAGGCAATCAGGACTGAGTGAGAATCACTTGTTTCCAGGGCAGCATCTGACCTTACCTGGTGCGGAAGCCCTCTGATCGAGCCCTTGACAGGACACAAGATCATACAGGACAGTTCAGCAAATGAAATAGGGCAAGAGGTGGGCTCTGGAAGGAATGCGTTTTTCCTCCTGTGGGAAGAGTCAGAGAGAAGCACCTGGATCCAAGGAACAACACAAAGCTCTGCCGGGGCCAGGTGTGCATAGAAAAGAAGCTTACTCCACACAGGAAGGAGAGCGGTATGGACAGAGAAAGAGCAAGGAAAGGAGAGCCTTAGGCTTCTGGTCCCTGCAGCAATGTCACTGTCACATGGATGGGGACAATTAACCAACTTTTCTCCTAAATAAGTGCTCTCTTGGAGGATTAATTTTTTAGCATAAATTCTGAAAGTATTACAGAAAAGTTGTGATATATGGTGATTTTTTAATGTGCCTGTGGATTTGTCATCTATTAAGGCCTCTTTGGCAGTGGTTCTCCCAAATTCAACATCAGGTACAGAATCGTTGCCCTTGCCTCTACACATAAACCTCCTACTCCTTCCACAATCGAGAGTGAACTCTTCAACCAAGCCATCAGCAGTTGTATTTCCCCCCTGGAGGCACCTAGAGAAAACACAATCAACTGGATTTGTGGACAAGCGATCACACTGAAAAGTGATGCATCAGCGAATCCCCCAGAGCCACTAAAACATCCCAGTTCTGATAACTATTGAGGCAGCTTTTTCCTTGAAACCTGTCAAGCAGTTTATTAATCATACTGTCCCCACTTTTAGCAACTCCTCTGACCATGGGTGGCAGGTTATGCCATTGGACAACTGATATGTCACCCCACAGTCTGGGGTCTGCTGTCTGCCTGACGGTGAGGGCTAAGTGGATGGGTAAGTAGGGAGACGGAGAGTCGGATGGATGGATGGATGGATGGATACACATACACACAAGAAGAAAGAGGGACAGATAGATTGATAGGTGAGTGGATTTGGTAGCAGTTTCTGTGTGAGTCACACAAAGCATTCCATCTCCAAATTATTTCATTTCATCCTTACAAAATCCTCCTGAACAGATAAAGATATAATTATTTCTGATTTATGGATGGGAATATGTCATGACATCTGTGTTAAGTAACACACAAAATCACACCATTTGCAGGAACAAAGCAAGGACTCAAAGGATTTATTCTTTTACCGTGCCTCTCAGGAAACGGGCTCCTGTCCTAAACCATTTCTCCATCCCTCCCCAGATGATGTCAGCTACCAATGAACAACACAGTCCACCATGAGCAATAAGGTTTTCAATGGAAAACACCTCTGAGAGGTCACAGATCTGCTAATACCTACATCAAAGTATTCATGACTCAAGTGAAGTTGTTTCCTAGGAAGTTGTTTGCAAAAGGAGAAGAGAGCCGCAGACTTCCGAGGCTGCTGGTGTTGGGGAGAGAAGAAGGGTCTTCAGAGAAGAGAGAAGGCCCACCCAGAAAAGGCCAGAGAGCCGGGAGTAATATCTTTTGCTTGATACACATGTGTTCATCCACACCAGCCCAAGAAGGAATACAGAGATGTTTATCAATCCCTGCTTTTTCCTTCCAATCCAATGCAAGTCCTAGAGAAAATAGATCTGTAAACCAGGACCAGAGTGCGATGATCATATGGAAAGTTATGGATGGTAAATCAAGGAAGATGCCACATGCTGTCCACACTTCACCATGAAGACACTATAGTTCTCAGCGCCTCTTCCATTTGGCCAGTGGACCTCCTCCTGAAGCATTGAGATGGACCCATGACAGGGGTGGACTTTTGGAGAACTGTCCTGAGCTTCACCCTCTCCATTATCCACTGGTCAAGTCTCCCTTCCAGCGACCTAGCTCATCCTGTCACCCAGTCCTCTGAGGCTGCACTGGCCAGTGGTCCTGAGAAAGAGAGAAAGAAGGAAGCAAAGAGACCTTCTGAGCCTGCAGCCAAGGATGGGTCTTAACCCACTGCTTTTGTGGGTTTATTCCTGTGAAGTTCTCTCTGTTTCCCACACTCAAAAAAAAGTGTCTGGATTTCATTCTCCTCAATTTCAATAATCTTGTATGAGGACTTACTTGTTTATTCATCACTTTAATTCAACCAGTGTGGTACCCAGGAGAAGTCGTGTCCATCATCTGCAGCAGACAATTGATGTCAAATGAGTTACCCCTCCCCTCTGGGATTCTGTCTAGCTTCTAGAGTTCCTTCTAGTTTCTGGAAGTTTCTCTCAGATCCCTTCATCTCTGTGTACTAGAGATGCAAGACAGGAGATGTGTTTCCTTGCCTATATCTCAAAGGTGATCTGAAATATAACACCTTTTTAACAAAGTTGACCTCTCTTATTTTCCACCTTTACCTTCCTGGGATGGAGTAGGATCCAGATGGCTGCCATGGAACACCTGCTTGTGAAGGGCTGTGTATGCACAACTTTCCCTGCCTGCTCCTTGTGCAGTAGATCAAGTCTAGCCCTCTACATGCTATGCTGGCCCAGCTTCCCGCCTGCCTCCACCACTGCCCTCCCCCCACCTCCCTGTCCCCACTGTCCCGGCTGCAGCTCACCACCTCACCTACTTCCTGATGCAATGGCTAATAACATGCTCTGTCTGCCTCAGTGCCTTCTCTCCCCACCACCCCTCTTCTCCCAGGGAAATTCTCCACGCTTAACTCCAAACCAGCCCAATCTTACTGGTACAGTGGGCAGACTCTGTATTCCGGAGGCTAATGACCCACTTCAAGCCCAGGGCCCATCAATGTGTGTTCCCACATAAGAGCTTAACTTCTCTGCACCCTAGTTTCCTTGTCTACGTCCGGGAACCATAATGCCATCCCCTTTTGATAGGAGATAATTTTTCATGTATTTCTGCACATCTTACATCACCTTTTGTTCTGAGCTATCACTCCAAAGATGTCTGTATAGCAAACAGCTTTGGGAAGTAGAGATAGTGTCTCTCTTTGGGGCAGAGGGTAGATTCGTTTCCTGACCAAGAGAGGATAATGATGCAATTTGAGCAAGTTTGTTAGCACCCCCCTTATAAGATTGGGAGGTTCCTAAGTTCAGAGTTCCTCAGATGATATAGACCCACCATGTGGGCAGCATCCTCCTGGGCCTATCACATCACCCCCATGGGACTTTAGGGACAAAGGGAACAGTTGCCATGAGTGATGAGGTCCTTTTTCTCTGACGGAGAAGTCGTCTTTCAGCTCCTATAAACAGTAGCAGGCTAACTTGTTAGGTTCCAAGGACCCTTCACCATTCTCAGCACCTCTCCCACTGCCAGACAATGCAGATGGAACCTCCAGGACCTGCCTTCCTGGTGTCCTCCTCCTTAAAGAAACACACTTGCTTCCATTTCTGTGTTGATCACAGCCTGCTCTGTCTCCAGGCACAGTGCCTGGTTCATGGAGCTGGGATGTAACTTTTTATGGAATAAATGAACATACTTCAAAGATTGCTCTGCTGTTGAAACCTACTGCCACTCTGCATCTTGCCATCATTTCTTCTCTGTTAAAAGTGCATAAGAGCTTATTATTCATCATTTACTTTGCAATGTAGCCCCAGCTTTAGTCGGGGCCAAATGCTCACACAGGCTTCTACTCGAGACTCAATACAGCTTATTCAGTTGGGGTAGGGCTGGAAGGGCTATGGATCTTGTGAAATTAAATGAAAGCTGTGTGCATATGTGTGTTTTCTCAGCAACAGGAATTGTTGCTTTTATTGGGTTCATAAAGGTATTGTGTGAGAGCCCCTGAGACAAATAAAACACATGTCAGTCATGACCAGCAGAGTTTGACAGTGCTTTCCCTGGAGGCTACCCCAGAGAGAACCAGGCAAGGGGTCCTCCAGGCCTTGTCATGGGGATCAGGTGAGGGAGGGAAGACCCACCACCCCAGACCAGAAAAACTGCCAATCAAGATAGGAGAATGGGAACACTATCAAAAAGACCATATTTTTCGCTGAAAAATGTCTCTTAAAAAAGGTAAGGATTCTTCTGGTGGATGTATTGATATAAATTGGAAGCCAATTTGATATGACCTAGTATCTTAGTCTGCTTGGGCTTCCAAAACAAAATGCCATAATCTTGGTGGTTTAAGCAATAGAAATTTATTCCTCACAGTTTTGTAGTCTAGACCTGATTCCACCATTTGCAAAGCTGTGTGACTTCAGACAAGGCACTTAACCTCTCTGAACTTTAATCTCTCCTTTATGTTAAAATTAAATACAAAATGGAGAGCAGACGTGAGAACTATCTCAGCAGACAAAGTCATTTAAGCCATGTAAGTAAAACTAAATCTAGCTTATTTTATGAACAAAAGCAAAAAACTTAATTAGGTTATTTCTGGTAAATGGCTCTGACAATTTAAAAAGAAACTTGTCATCTTCCTAAAAATGGTATGAGATAATCACTTTTAACCAATCTCCTGCTATCTGGAAACCCCCATTGTAATAACCAATCCTCATTTTTACTTTATAAGCCAACTTGTAACTTCATGGCCCTGAGCTTCATATCAGTTTGAATTTGGAAGCTCCCAGTGAACTGTTTTTATAAGTACAATAAACTCTTAGTAAATACTATTGATTTCATGGCTTTACTTTTGCCATTTCTGGATTTTTGACTTCTGTAAAATTAAAGCACTGGTCTATACAATCCTAATGTTTCTTGTGTTAAGCCAGTGATTTTGTGGTAGATATGATGCCAAATGGCTTCTGTCTTGCTAGAAATATATGTATGTCATTAGTACAAAACTAATCTAAGATTCTGAGAGACAACAAGTGCCAACTACATTTAGCAGACTTGGAGAGATGGTGGTAAATGGCACTTTGTTCCACCACAAGAATTACCAGAACTTTAGCTGGGCTGAGGCATTGATCATTTCACCCATGCCCACTCCATTCCCTGGGGTAAAAGCCTTACCTCATGCCACATACAAAAGCTAATTCAAGATAGATCATAGACTTAAACACAAAATCCAAAATTATAAAGCTTCTAGGAATAACCTAGAAGACTAGCATGTAACCACTGGGTAGGCAAATATACCTTGGAGAGTACACACACACAAGAATAATAAATTTAATTTCTCCAGAATCAAAAAATGGTGCTCATCCAAAAGCTAAGAGAATTCAGCACCACCAAACCAGCTCTACAACAAATACTAAAGAAACTTCTCTAGTGGGAAACACAAGACAAGAAAAGGGCCCACAAAAACAAACCCAGAACAGCTCAGAAAATGGTAATAGGAACCTATATATCGATTATAACCTTAAACCTGAATGGATTAAATACTCCAAACAAAAGACACAGGCTTGTTGAATGGAACAAAAACAAGATCCATATACATGCTGTCTATAAGAGACCCACTTCAGACCTAGGGATGCATACAGCCTGAAAGTGAGGGGATGGAAAAAGATACTCCATGCAAATGGAAATCAAAAGAAAGCTGGAGTAGCAATACTCATATCAGATAAAATAGACTTTAACAAAAAGAATAATACAAGAGACATGGAAGAACACTACGTAATGACCAAGGGATCAATCCAAGAAGAAGATATAACAACTATAAATATATATGCACCAAACATAGGAGCACCTCAATACATAAGGCAACTGCTAACAGCTCTAAAACAGGATATCAGCAGTAACACAATAATAATAGGGAACTTTAACACCTCACTTACACCAATGGACAGATCATCCAAACAAAAAATTAAAAAGGAAACAAGCTTTAAATGACACAACAGACCAGATAGATTTAATTGATATTTATAGGACATTCCATCCAAAAACAGCAGATTACACTTTCTTCTAAAGTGCGCATGGAACATTCTCCAGGATAGATCACATCCTGGGTCACAAATCAAGCCTCAGTAAATTTAAGAAAATTGAAATCATATCAGACATCTTTTCTGACCACAACGCTATGAGAATAGAAATCAATTACAGGGAAATAAAGGTAAAAAACACAAACATATGGGGGCTAAACAATACATTACTAAATAACCAAGAGATCACTGAAGAAATCAAAGAGGAAATCAAAAAATTCCTAGAGACAAATGACAATGAAAACACGATGATCCAAAACCTATGGAATGCAGCAAAAGCAGTTCTAAGAGGGAAGTTTATAGCTGTACAAGCCTACCTCAAGAAACAAGAAAAATCTCAAATAAACAAACTAACCTTACACCTGCAGGAACTAGAGAAAGAAGAACAAACAAAACCCAAAGTTAGCAGAATGAAAGAAATCATAAAGATCAGAGCAGAAATAAATGAAATAGAAACAAAGAAAACAATAGCAAAGATCAATAAAACTAAAAGCTGGTTCTTTGAGAAGATAAACAAAATTGATAAACCATTAGCCAGACTCATCAAGAAAAAGAGGGAGAGGACTCAAATCAATAAAATTAGAATGAAAAAGGAGAAATTACAACAAACATGGCAGAAATACAAATCATCCCAAGAGACTACTACAAGCAACTATATGCCAATAAAATGGACAACCTGGAAGAAATGGACAAATTCGTAGAAAGGTATAACCTTCCCAGACTGAACCAGGAAGAAATAGAAAATATGAACAGACCAATCACAAGTAATGAAATGGAAACTGTGATTAAAAATCTTCCAACAAACAAACGTCCAGGACCAGATGGCTTCACAGGTGAATTCTGTCGAACATTTAGAGAAGGGCTAACACCCATCCTTCTCAAACTCTTCCAAAAAATTGCAGAGGAAGGAACACTCCCAAATTCATTGTATGAGGCCACCATCACCCTGATACCAAAACCAGACAAAGATACTACAGAAAAGAAAATTACAAATTCACCAATATCACTGATGAATATAGATGCAAAAATCCTCAACAAAATACTAACAAACAGACTCCAACAACACATTAAAACGATCACACACCATGATCAAGTGGTATTTATCCCAGAGATGCAAGGATTCTTCAATATATGCCAATTAATCAATGTGATACACCATATTAACAAACTGAAGAATAAAAACCATATGATCATCTCAATAGATGCAGAAAAAGCTTTTGACAAAATTCAAAGCCAATTTATGATAAAAAACTCTCCAGAAAGTGGGCATAGAAGGAACCTACTTCAACATAATAAAGGCCATACGGGTTGGAGAGGATGGTGGAAGAGTTAAGACGTGGAGATCACCTTCCTCCCCACAGATACATCAGAAATATATCTACACGTGGAACTGCTCCTATAGAACACCGACTGAACGCTGGCAGAAGACCTCAGACCTCCCAAAAGGCAAGAAACTCCCCACGTACCTGGGTAGGGCAAAAGAAAAAAGGAAAAACAGAGACAAAATAATAGGGACAGGACCTGCACCAGTGGGAGGGAGCTGTAAAGGAGGAAAGGTTTCCACACACTAGAAGCCCTTTCACGGGCGGAGACTGCAGGTGGCAGAGGGGGAAGCTTCAGAGCCACGGAGGAGAGCACAGCAACAGGGGTGCGGAGGGCAAAGCAGAGAGATTCTCGCACAGAGGATAGGTGCCGACCAGCACTCACCAGCCCAAGAGGCTTGTCTGCTCCGCCACCGGGACGGGGAGGGCTGGGAGCTGAGGCTTGGACTTCGGTCGGATGCCGAGAGAGGACTGAGGTTGGCAGCGTGAACACAGCCTGAAGGGGTTAGGGCACCATGGCTAGCCGGGAGGGAGTCCGGGAGAAGTCTGGAGCTGCCGAAGAGACAAGGGACTTTTTCTTGCCTCTTCGTTTCCTGGTGCGTGAGGAGAGGGGATTAAGAGTGCTGCTTAAAGAAGACCCAGAGACGGGCGCGGGCCGCAGCTATCAGCGCAGACCCCAGAGACGGGCATGAGACGCTAAGGCTGCTGCTGCCGCCACCAAGAAGCCTGTGTGCAAGCACAGGTCACTATCTACACCACCCCTCCCGGGAGCCAGTGCAGCCCGCCACTGCCAGGGTCCCGGGATCCAGGGACAACTTCCCCGGGAGAACGCACGGTGCACCTCAGTCTGGTGCAAAGTCACGCTGGCCTCTGCCGCTGCAGACTCGCCCGGCATCCGTACCCCTCCCTCCCGCCGGCCTGAGTGAGCCAGAGCGACCAAAGTAACTGCTCATTTAACGCTGTCCTGTCTGAGCGAAGAACAGACGCCGTCCAGTGACCTACACGCACAGGCGGGGCCAAATCCAAAGCTAAACCCCGAGAGCTGTGCGAACAAAGAAGAGAAAGGGAAATTTCTCCCAGCAGCCTCACAAGCAGCGGATTAACCTCCACAATCAATTTGATGTATCCTGCATCTGTGGAATACCTGAATAGACAATGAATCATCCCAAATTGAGGAGGTGGACTTTGAGAGCAAGATATATTATTTTTTCCCCTTTTCCCCTTTTCGTGAGTGTGTATGTGTATGCTTCTGTGTGAGATTTTGTCTGTATAGCTTTGCTTTCACCATTTGTCCAAAGGTTCTGACCGTCGGGGTTTTTCTGTTCTTTTCTTTTCTTTTTTTTTTTTTTTTACTTTTAAAAGTTTTTTTTCTTGATAATTATCTTCTATTTTAATAACTTTATTTTATTTTATCTTCTTTCTTTCTTTCTTTCTTTCTTTCTTTCTTTCTTTCTTTCTTTCTTTCTTTCTTTCTTTCTTTCTTTCTTTTTTTTCTCCCTTTTATTCTGAGATGTGTGGAGGACAGGCTTTTGGTGCTCCAGCCAGGCATCAGGGCTGGAGGTGGGAGAGCCAAATTCAGGACACTGGTCCACAAGAAACCTCCCAGCTCCAAGTAATATCAAATGGCAAAAATCTCCCAGAGATCTCCATCTCAACACCAAGACCCAGCTTCACTCAATGACCAGCAAGCTACAGTGCTGGACACCCTATGCCAAACAACTAGAAAGATAGGAACACAGCCCCATCCATTAGCAGAGAGGCTGCCTAAAATCATAATAAGGCTAAAGACACCCCAAAACTCACCACCAGATGTGGACCTGCCCACCAGAAAGACAAGATCCAGCCTCATCCACCAGAACACAGGCACTAGTCCCCTCCACCAGGAAACCTACACAACCCACTGAACCAACCTTAGACACTGGGGACAGACACCAAAAACAGCAGGAACTACGAACCTGCAGCCTGTGAAAAGGAGACCCCAAACACAGTAAGATAAGCAAAATGAAAAGACAGAAAAGCACACAGCAGATGAAGGAGCAAGGAAAAAACCCACCAGACCTAACAAATGAAGGGGAAATAGGCAGTCTATCTGAAAAACAATTCAGAATAATGATAGTAAAGATGATCCAAAATCTTGAAAATAGAATAGAGAAAATGCAAGAAATATTTAACAAGGACCTAGAAGAACTAAAGAGGAAACAAGCAATGATGAACAACACAATAAGTGAAATTAAAAATACTCTAGATGAGATCAATAGAAGAATAACTGAGGCAGAAGAACAGATAAGTGACCTGGAAGATAAAATAGTGGAAAAAACTACTGCAGAGCAGAATAAAGAAAAAAGAATGAAAAGAACTGAGGACAGTCTCAGAGACCTCTGGGACAACATTAAAAGCACCAACATTCGAATTATAAGGGTTCCCAGAAGAAGAAGAGAAAAAGAAAGGGACTGAGAAAATATTTGAAGAGATTATAGTTGAAAACTTCCCTAATATGGTAAAGGAAATAGTTAATCAAGTCCAGGAAGCACAGAGAGTCCCATACAGGATAAATCTAAGGAGAAACATGCGAAGAAACATATTAATCAAACTATCAAAAATTAAATACAAAGAAAACATATTAAAAGCAGCAAGGGAAAAACAACAAATAACGCACAAAGGCATCCCCATAAGGTTAACAGCTGATCTTTCAGCAGAAACTCTGCAAGCCAGAAGGGACTGGCAGGAAATATTTAAAGTGATGAAGGAGAGAAACCTACAACCAAGATTACTCTACCCAGCAAGGATCTCATTCAAATTTGATGGAGAAATTAAAACCTTTACAGACAAGCAAAAGCTGAGAGAGTTCAGCACCACAAAACCAACTTTACAACAAATGCTAAAGGAACTTCTCTAGGCAAGAAACACAAGAGAAGGAAAAGACCTACAATAACGAACAGAAAACAATTAAGAAAATGGGAATAGGAACATACATATCGATAATTACTTTAAATGTAAATGGATTAAATACTCCCACCAAAAGACACAGACTGGCTGAATGGATACAAAAACAAGACCCATATATATGCTGTCTACAAGAGACCCACTTCAGACCTAGGGACACATGCAGACTGAAAGTGACGGGATGGAAAAAGATATACCATGCAAATGGAAATCAGAAGAAAGCTGGAGTAGCAATTCTCATATCAGACAAAATAGACTTAAAAATAAAGACTATTACAAGAGACAAAGAAGGACACTACATAATGATCAAGGGATCCATCCAAGAAGAAGATATAACAATTGTAAATATTTATGCACCCAACATAGGAGCACCTCAATAGATAAGGCAAATACTAACAGTCATAAAAGGGGAAATCAACAGTAACACAATCATAGTAGGGGACTTTAACACCCCACTTTCACCAATGACAGATCATCCAAAATGAAAATAAATAAGGAAACAGAAGCTTTAAATGATACATTAAACAAGATGGACTTAATTGATAGGACATTCCATCCAAAAACAATAGAATACATATTTCTCTCAAGTGCTCATGGAACATTCTCCAGGATAGACCATATCTTGGATGACAAATCTAGCCTTGGTAAATTTAAGAAAATTGAAATTGTATCAAGTATCTTTTCCAACCACAACGCTATGAGAGTAGATATCAATTACAGGAAAAGATCTGTAAAAAATACAAACACATGGAGGCTAAACAATACATTACTTAATAATGAAGTGATCACTGAAGAAATCAAAAAGTACCTAGAAGCAAATGACAGTGGAGACACGATGACCCAAAACCTATGGGATGCAGCAAAAGCAGTTTTAAGAGGGAAGTTTATAGCAATACAATCCTACCTTAAGAAACAGGAAACATCTCGAATAAGCAACCTAACCTTGCACCTAAAGCAATTAGAGAAAGAAGAACAAAAAAACCCCCAAAGTTAGCAGAAGGAAATAAATCATAAAGATCAGATCAGAAATAAATGAAAAATAAATGAAGGTAACGAGAACAAAGATCAATAAAACGAAAAGCTTGTTCTTTGAGAAGATAAACAAAATTGATAAACCATTAGCCAGACTCATCACGAAAAAAAGGGAGAAAACTCAAATCAATAGAATTAGAAATGAAAAAGGAGAAGTAACAAATGACACTGCAGAAATACAAAAGATCATAAGAGATTACTACAAGCAACTCTATGCCAATAAAATGGACAATCTGGAAGAAATGGACAAATTCTTAGAATTGCACAACCTGGCAAGACTGAATCAGGAAGAAATAGAAAATATGAACAGACCAATCACAAGCACTGAAATTGAAACTGTGATTAAAAATCTTCCAACAAACAAAAGCCCAGGACCAGATGGTTTCACAGGCAAATTCTCCAAACATTTAGAGAAGAGCTAACACCCATCCTTCTCAAACTCTTCCAAGATATAGCAGAGGGAGGAACACTCCCAAACTCATTCTACGAGGCCACCTTCACCCTGATACCAAAATCAGACAAGAGTGTCACAACGAAAGAAAACTACAGGCCAATATCACTGATGAACATAGATGCAAAAATCCTCAACAAAATACTAGCAAACAGAATCCAACAGCATATTAAAAGGGTCATACACCACGATCAAGTAGGGTTTATTCCAGGAATGCAAGGATTCTTCAATATACGCAAATCAATCAGTGTGATACACCATATTAACAAATTGAAGGAGAAAACCCGTATGGTCATCTCAATAGATGCAGAGAAAGCTTTTGACAAAATTCAACACCGATTTATGATAAAAACCCTCCAGAAAGTAGGCATAGAGGGAACTTTCCTCAACATAATAAAAGCCATATATGACAAACCCACAGCCAACATCGTCCTCAATGGCGAAAAACTGAAAGCATTTCCACTAAGGTCAGGAAAAAGACAAGGTTGCCCACTCTCACCACTCTTATTCAACATAGTTTTGGAAGTTTTAGCCACAGCAATCAGAGAAGAAAAGGAAATAAAAGGAATCCAAATCGGAAAAGAAGAAGTAAAACTGTCACTGTTTGCATATGACATGATACTATACATAGAGAATCCTAAAGATGCTACCAGAAAACTACTAGAGCTAATCAATGAATTTGGTAAAGTAGCAGGATACAAAATTAATGCACAGAAATCTCTGGCGTTCCTATACACTATTGATGAAAAATCTGAAAGTGAAATGAAGAAAACACTCCCATTTACCATTGCAACAAAAGGAATAAAATATCTAGGAATACACCTACCTAAGGAGACAAAAGACTTGTATGCAGAAAAGTGTAAGACACTGATGAAAGAAATTAAAGATGATACAAATAGATGGAGAGATATACCATGTTCTTGGATTGGAAGAATCAACATTGTGAAAATGACTCTACTACCCAAACCAATCTACAGATTCAATGCAATCCCTGTCAAACTACCACTGGCATTTTTCATAGAACTAGAACAAAAAATTTCACAATTTGTATGGAAACACAAAAGACCCCGAATAGCCAAAGGAATCTTGAGAACGAAAAACAGAGCTGGAGGAATCAGCTCTCCTTCTGCACTGAATACCCTATTCGTTTTCAAGCAACTCTTGCTTCCTCAGACCTAGTTCACACAAGACTTTGAGAACCCGGCTCACAGAACAAGGACCACGGTGCCTTCTAAGCACCAGAAGGGGTGGTTCTTCAACCAGGTGGGACTTCTGCTGGTGGGTTTCCAACAGCCTGCTCTGTCCCTTTAGACTGTTACCCAGAGAGGTTTGTCATGCCATCCTAGTCTGCCTTGGCTCATTTTGAGGTCGCCACATTTAAAAGTCTCAAGAATAGTGAGTACTTAAAATACTGAGATCCCTTTTCCTTGTATTTACTTGTACCTGTATAACTGAATCACTTTGCTGTACATATGAAACTAACACAACACTGGTAATCAAGTATGCTCTAATTTAAAATAATAATTGTAAAAATATATACAATGTTATTCAAAAAAGAAAAAAAATGAAGAAGGGAAGTAGGCAGCAGTGCTTCTCTGTGTGTGTGCTTAACGGTGAAATGCACCGTTTCCTTTGGGAGCCTCAACTCTTTCTTGGCAGCCTACTTCTTTATCTGGTTGGGGCAGTCCTGGGATCACCTGTATGTGCAGATGCCAAGGGAGGCAGCTGTGGGTGTTGGTGTGACAGCCACGTGGGCATCTTGGACATGAATTTGACTGGTATTTCACAGCTCCAGCAGCCCTGCTTCCTTGGCCCAAGCAGTGTGATGAGAGACAGCAATGCCATGCCCCTGACAATCACTCTCCTTAAAGGGATGGAAAGAACACATGACAAGCCTCTGTGCACGTCCCCGGCCTCGGACACTTTCCGTTGAAGCTGTTGAGTTGCTGCACATGGACCAGAGCTTCATGGCCCCTGACCCATCAGTTGAGCCAGAGAGGGAAGAGGAGGCTTGCCCGCTGTCCCCCCTGGGCTGCTGGGGCTGGAAGTGACAGGTGCACCAGGACCGGAAGCTGTTCCTGATGTGGGTCAGGACTCCAGAACATTTTCCAAACAGAGAAACCCCTGCAGCTGAAACAGAGCAGGACCATGTGGGGATCCTGGGTGCAAAAGCCTTTCTGTGTCCCCCATTTCTTGATTACAGGAAACAAGCTTCATTCAGCCTCCATAACCTTCCTTGCATTCCAAGGGGCAGGTTCAAACTGTTGCTAATCAGGTAAGGGAGGGGATGCAGAGACAAGGGAGGAGCAGTCAAGAAACAGTAGTACAACCTTGGGTCAGGGTCCTGGTTCCCCTCAAGGGATGTACATAACAATACCTTTGAGCTGTCTTGCAGATACTGAACCCCCCCCCCCAGGTGGAAGAAGTATGCTGCCCACAAGCACACAGACCCCAGACAGGCTGGAAACAGGAGGTTGATGAAGCTGACTCCCACTTACCTCACCACCAACCAGCCAAAAGACTGTCCATGAGCTGATCATGCCCTGCTCTTTGAATCATTACTATAAAATTTCTCACTACTCCCCCCAGGTCGGGACATACAGTTTTGTTATTGTTTTTGTTTTTTTTGCGGTACGCAGGCCTCTCCCTGTTGTGGCCTCTCCCATTGCAGAGCACAGGCTCCGGACGCGCAGGCTCAGTGGCCATGGCTCATGGGCCCAGCCGCTCCACGGCATGTGGGATCTTCCCGGACTGGGGCACGAACCCATGTCCCCTGCATTGGCAGGGGGACTCTCAACAACTGCGCCACCAGGGAAGCCCGGGACATACAGTTTTGAGGGCATTAACCCACTGTGACCCCCTTTGCCTGGCACAGCAATAAAGATATTCTTTCCTACTTCACGCAAAACTCTGTCTCCGAGATTCAATTCAGTACTGGTGTACAGAGGCTGAATTTCAGCTACACAGCCACTTACACCTAAAAAAGCCCAGGAGTGAGTACCCAGGCCACATGCCCTGACCTTAGGTACAAAATGGAATTCAGGAAGAGAACGGATCTGCTACAACTCCTCTACCTACCTCGGCTGCCCACCCAGCATATGGACTTCTATTTACAGTAAAGACCCACGAGCTCCAATTGGTCATGCTAACCATGAACCCCTCTTCTGTTTTATTATGTAGCCATGTTTCTGGCCAGTTCTTCTTAAAATTCTTGGCTTCATCCCAACAGTGTAATGGATCCACCCTGACAGCCTACAACATTTTTGCATTTCTCTGTATGTAGATTATATGCTGGAGCCAGCATGACCAGCGTATCTTGTGTCACTTGTTATTTTTTTGTCATTTAGTTTTGAAAGGCACGATGCAGAGTCAAAAATTTTTAAAACTAAAAAGAAACCTCTTCTAAAATAATTAAATTACAGGCTAGGAAATATTAATTTCTGAGGTAAAAGACTAATTGACCTGGGGTGTCATAGAATGCAGCCTCACTGGATGTACAGAAGGCAGAGCAGAGGATGACTCTTCTCTTCCTGAGCACAGCTCTTTTCTCGGCCTCCCCCTTAGCTAGGGTTGACCCCACCCTCCCTCCAAAAAGGGTGAGAACCGGTAAGAACCAGGAAGGGGTTCAATCCAGTGAGCAATCTAGGCCTTGTGCGCCGGTTTAAGGAAGAACTGAGGATGACAGATGCTTCTTAACCTCAGTTTACCTAAATGTTGATTTTTAAAGACTTGACATATAAACACATACATGGAATAGTAGTACAAGGCAAAATTAAAGCAAAAACAAATCAAAAAACTGAAGAAAGTTAAAATCCTAATTATAAAGAAAACCAGTCACCTGAAATCCACCCTGAGTTGAGGTGACTAAACTATCCTAACTCAGTGTGTGTGGGATGGGAACACGGCTCATGTAACTTGTAAGGCAGGGAGCTGCCTTCCTGGCAGGGTGGGAGGGCCGCCACGTGCTGAGCAGGACCGGGCTTGGTTAAGGTTTTCCTTATGCCAGCCAGTGTCTGAACTGTGTCATAAACTTTCCAGTGAAGGTCTCCAGCTTTGTTTTTATTAATGAGGACAGGAGGAAAGAAATACCATTATAAGCGTCTTGAAAACACTTTGTCATTTTTCCAAAACATTTGCTTCAAGTTAGATATAAACTAAGATCAAATTGTTCAAAAGTGTTTTAGTGCTTTTATGTACAAACAAAAGAAAGAAACCAGCTTGCGATTATGTTAAAACTGCAGGGTTGAGATCAAAAAGGACTCATAACATGCAGGTCCTTCTGGAAGAGACACTAAGGACTTGTGTAACAGTCCACATGACAGAGAGGTCATCTCTGGGCAGGGCAGAGGCGGCCATCCTGGAGGCAGTGTTCATTCTGAGTAAGATCAAAGTCCAGAGATTGGGAGGGAGGTGAGGAAGCCCTGTTTTCCTTGTGGCTTGCTCAGATGACCCAAGTTGACCCAACTTTTCTTTCATTAAAGAAAAGAAAAGTAGCTGGTGGATACAAAGTTGATTTCATAATCTATGAATGGGCCCCAATCCCAGATGGGTTTCTCTGTGGTGGCAGAGTGAACACTTAAGGAAAGGACTTGAGAACAAGTCCCAGTATGGAGATTATTCAGTGGAGATGCAAGAAATGCAGGATGAGATGAAACTGAGTCACAGTGCTGGAGCTGGCAAATGTGTGAGGGGCTCAGGAAGGAGGCCATGGAACCCTCCCTCCTTGGAGGCACAGACAAAGGGAAAGTCCAGGGCAGAGCCAGGTGAGAGGGAGGGCCTGCCTCCCTAGCCAATAAGAGTCAGGGACTCCAGGACCTTCCCTGTCCCTGTCTCTGTTCACTGTCCACAACCCCACCCCCAGCTCCTCCTTTGCCTTGCTTGGTCTAATCCACTTCTAGTGGAAGTGGAGGTGCTCTATCTATGGGACTTGTGGCCTCTGCAGATTTACAGTTGGGCCACTATTTTGTACTCAATTCACAGTCACAAGTACAGAAACAAGCTGCTTATGATCTTCTAACTTCTACAACTACTTTTTTTCTCTACCTGTTCTATTAATTTCTGAGAGAGGATCAAGCTATATTTGTGATTTTTTTCTATTTCTCCCTTCCGTCAATTTTTGTGGCACGTATTCTGAAGTTCTGTTATTAGGTGCACACCATTCAGGATTGTTATGTCCTCCCAAGAAACTGACATTTTATCATTAATTGTCCCTCTTTATGTCTCAAAGTCTATGTATCTGCTATTGCTCCAATTACATCACCTTTCTTTTTTTGTTACTCCTTTTTCCATATTGGTATTTTCAACCTGTCTGTGTCTTTATACTTCAAATGCATATAGTTGGATCTTATTTTTTTTTATCTAGTCTGAAAATCTTTGTCTTTTAATTGAAGTTTTTAGTTTACTTACATTTAATGTAATTATCAATATGATTGGTTCAAGTCTACGATCTTGCTATTTGTTTACTAAATAGCAAACAAATGTCCATCTGTTGTTGTTCCTTTCTTCCCCTTACCTTGTGGGAAGAGGGGTATGATCCTAATAATTTTTAATCTTTAAATTTATTTTCTGTATTTTTAAAGCTGTACTTCTTGTATCATAATTATTTTCATTTTTAATGAAATATAGATCCATGCATTTCTCTAGAACTCCCATTTCAAACACTGTATTGTTTTATGGACTGCCAGAGTGGGGATTCTGATTTCCAGTTAGAAAAATATGATCATAGTGCCAAGGAAGTTCAACACAAAGTAAGCATAAAACTAGGGACTTCCATCTCCAAGGTAGAGAGACAACAAGGTGTTATCATGAGAACTGGAGTACACCAGAGGCTCAAGCATAGTTTGTAAAGGCAAAGTCAGGTCAAGAAGAATTTGTTCTTGATTTGGGAGCTATTTGAAATGAGGATCCTCTGAGACTGAGGAAGTCTCTTGGGAAATGGTCTCAGAACTTCATTTGTTGGAACATGAAGGAAACAGGATTGGGCAGAGTGAATCATTGAACTGTGATTGGGTCATAACAAAGGTTTTGGCTTGTCCCACAGGAGCTTTGGAGCTGGGTTGACCCTTCCGTGCTGTTCAGAATTGAGGCAAGAGGCCAGGCCTTTGTACCATCACATAAACCAAGATGCAGGTTGAAATCAGGAAGGGAATGTGAGCCTGGGAAGGAAGTCTCTTTAGCTGAGGGCAATTTCTAGAGAGAGACTTAGCAGAGAGCTGTTGGTACCAACACTGTCAGGAGCTAAGGAGTAAGTGTTACTGTCCTGAGAGGACCTGGGGTGTAGGCAACACATCACAGAATCCATGACAGCAGTTCAAATTGTCTCTTTTTTTTTAACATAAGATGACCTATCCTAAAAGAGTAGAATTCTAGAACTAACAGCACTACATTAATTGTTTACTTGGACTAATGTTCCAACTAGGAAAAGGATTCCAAAGAGGAGGTAACATTTGTGGATTTACTATTACTCCTGCTGAGCCAAGACCATAATTCCAATTATGAGACACTGTATTTAGTTTCCACCACTACACCATGCTGTTTTTCAGTGATTAGAATCCCGCCCCCCCCAAAAAGGAGATGGAAATACAAATCCAAAAGGTCCAGTGAATGCAGGTCCAAAGGGTGTCAATTAAACTAGACAATTCCTTAGTGCAGTTTTGATTGCCCCAAGGGCTTGGGGTTTGATTAACCCCAAGGCCTGCATATACTGTGTGATGGTGCTTGTGTCTCAGTTCAGCTGATATGTATTTAGAACATAATCTGTGCTAGGCTTTGTACTTGGCACTTGATCACATGTAATTAAACATATAGTAAATGGTTTCTAAACTTTCCATTATAAAGAACTTATTTTATTACGTTTCCCTCAATGGACCACTTGTTTTAAAATCTATCACTTTAAAAATAAAAGCTGGCTTTTAAAAATGACAATTTTGTTTTTCCATCATAATGAATAAAATCCATAGATAGTAGTCTGGTATAAATTCAAGTCAAAAGTAAATATATTTAACATGACATTTGACTTTGCAGCTTTATTCCTGGGAAGAATACAATTTCTAGTAGAGTTTTTAAAATATAGGAAATAACTTGATTTTCCTCTAGCTCTATTTCCAAATTGGGAACCATTGCTATAGGGTGTGGCAGAATCGATATGGTACATAAACACTCAATCACACCATAAAGAGGGCCTCATGAAGTTATTATAAGTTATTACTAAATAGAATTTAGGTAAATAAGCAAGTTGCAGAAATTTAGGAAATAATGAGAAATCACTCTTATAGTCTTTATCAATCCAAGTTTTATTTTTTACATACATAGTTTTAATCCTGCTTTTTTAACATCACTGTTTCATATACATTTTCCCTTATAGTTCATAAACATTGTTTTTGGAATATTTGAAATCTCAAATGTTCCCAGAATCATTTAGTCATACTCCCATTGATATCACTCTAATTGTTTCCAAATTTTCACCACTAAATATGACAGGTAATGAATATCTATTCAATAAAATGCAAATAAAATGCAAATAATGGATTATTTTCTTTAGATTTAATCACCAAATTGAAATTATTAGGTAAAGAGATTAAGTATGTTCAAGGTATTTTGTTGTACCTTGCCAAGTTTCTTTCCAGGATTGTTCCCACTCAAAAATATGAGTGGTCAACTCATCAGTCTTTGGTCAAATAGCATCTCGATATTTGTTTTATTGATTCATAGCAGTCATTTGTCTCATAAAGTTCTTCTTTTCCTAGTTATTACGGTTTTTCTCAATGGGGTTGATCTTTCAATTTTGATTATATTTAATACACAAATGTTGAAATATCTTTTAGTCCAATTGACCGAGTTCTTTTTTGGGTTTTTTCCTATCATTTCTCTCTGGGAATGCCATCCCTCCTGTTAGATTTCCTAAACAAAGCCCCTGCTCTGGGCTGACTGTTGGGGTCCCAGGGACTGGGTGTGGTCATAGACATGATCCCTCATGCTTCATGGGAGTATTGGTGTGTGAGTAGGATTCTGACACCAATTCCAATGGGTGGGTTTCCCCATACTGCCAAGTAATTCTCTGTCATCAGCTAGATATCCTACACTCAACTCAAATCTGACACTACCCAGTGATAGCATCAGATTCCACAGATTTAGGGCTCAGTCTCAGACTTCAGATACCAATTCCAAGTCCAGGTTGTCACCTGTGCATCTGACTGGCTATAAATCAGAAGTTCCCCTGACCCCCTCTATGAGTTCCATTAATTTGCTAAAGTGGTTTGCAGGACACAGGAAACCAGTTTACTCATTAGATATTATAAAAGGATATAACTCAGAACAGCCAGGTGGAAAAGATGCACAGGGTGAGGTATGGGGAACAGACATGGAGTCTCCATGTCCCCTCCAAGTGTGCCACTCTCCCAGCCTGGAAGTTCTCTGAACCCCCACCCCCATCCAGTCCTTTTGGGTTTATACAGAGGCTACATTACCTAGGCATGATTAAATCACTAGCTATTGGTGATTGAACTCAATCTCCAGCCTCTCTCCCCTCCCCAGAGGTCAGGGGGTGGGACTGAAAGTTCAGACCCTCTAATCACTTAGTTGGTTTCACAGTCAACCTGCCCCCATCCTTATGTGCTTTCTAAAAACCATTTCACTAGCATAACAAAAAACATCTTACTGCTCTCTTCACAGGAAATTCCAAGAGTTTTAGGAGCTCAGTGCTAGGAACAGGACCTGTCTAATTATAAATAACAATATCAAAGTGAGCCTAAGTGATGTTTGTAGGAGCAGCATCCTGGACAGTCCAGGTTCCGGATTATAATATTGAACAGTGTGGGCAAGTCCAAAATGTGCAAATGAGAAACCAAGAAGGCTGGGAAAGGAGCTGTGTGGGGCTCTGCTCAGGTTCAGAGGGGCTGTGGGAAAAGGAGGCTGGGGAATGCCCCAAGCCAAAGGGCAGGCAAACCTCAGGACCCGCCACATGTGCCTAAGGGCTCTCTCTTCAGCAGTTTGAGGATAGTTGATTTCAGTTTCTTCTAATTTTACCATGTTTTGATCTCTTACAATTTTTAATTTATTTGGAATTTACTGATATGGACATAAGAATAAGTTATTTTTCTACACTCTTGACCAGTTACCAATGAGATTTTTAGTAACTATTTCTCTTCCTCATTGATTCTTGATCCTTTCTTAAACCTTATACGTTAAGTTCTTGTATGTAACAGGATACATTTCTTTCATTTCTGTCAGTTCATTTCTAGTCAGATACATTTCTAGTCAGTTCTGTTTATGTACCTTTTTCTGAATTATTACTACACTATTTTAAGTATCAGCGCTTTATATTTTACTATTTGGTCTCTCCATTACTTTTACTTTTTAGAATATACTTTGATATTTTTGCCTGTATATCTTGCCAGATAAACTCTAGATCCATTCTATTAATTTCAAAAATACCTAAACAAGGAAAAGAAACAAAAAAGAACTAAACATTTTTAAAGGCTATAGAAATTGTGTTTGGAATGCAGTACCTTTGCAATACTTAGTTTTCTTTCTTTCTTATTTTTTTTAATTGGCCATGTCACGTGGCATGTGGGATCTTAGTTCTCCAACCAGGACCAGGGATGGAACCTGTGACCCCTGCAGTGGAATTGTGGAGTTTTAACCACTGCAGCACCAGGGAAGTCCCCAATACTTAATTTTCTAACCTAGAAATGAGGCAAGTCTTTATAGTTAAGACTTTGGTTAACGTCTTCCTAAACTCTGGTAGGTTGTCTTTATACTTATTTAGAGTATTCTTAGGTTTTTAAATTTTTGTTAGTGCTGGTGTTGTATTGGTGAATGAGAACTTTTCCTTTTCCCCATCATGCTCTATAGAAAAACTAGTTTTTTTCCCTTGTAGTTAGTCCATTTATTGCTTCCTCTTGTTAGTCCTGAAAAACCTTCTAGTTTATTCATTTGAATTTGGGGTATACAACCATAATGAAACAGGAGGGAGGGGGGCAGAACACAACTTTAAAAGAATGACATAGCCATAGGACATGACAAAAACTGGTTAGAACCAACTAGATCCAACACGGCAAAGGATTCGCGACTTCCAGTAGATCTTGAGCCTCATTAACTGCTTATTGTGATATGTTAGCATGCTAAATGACACACCCACTAATGCCATGACAGTTCCGAGGCCGACCATAAAAGGCCAAAAAGTGGGCAGTGGCCCAGTTCCTGGAAATCCCTTCCCCTTCCCCCAAATAGTTGGAATAATCCTCCCACCATTAGCCTATGAAATTACCCAGCCCATAAAACCTAACCACTTCATATTTCAGGACCTCTCACCTTCTGAGATGGCTCTCACTCTGTCTGTGGAGTGTGTTTCTCCCAGGGCCATTTTTACCTTTTGATACTGACCACATTCTGTCTATGGAATGTGTATCTCTCTAAATAAATCCACTTCTTACCTATCACTTTGTCTCTCACTGAATTCTTTCTGCCATGAGACATAAAGAACCTTAGCTTCAGTAACTCCTGAGGCCAGGTGTGTGATTTTTCAGTTAAAAGACAGTGGGTTCAAGTCCCAATATGTGTTCTGGCCATGTTCAAGTTCCAGCCCGTGGGTTCAAGTCCCATCTGAAGTGCATAGTTTCAGTTGGCAACCATGAAGGGACAGTGATAAGGTAAGAAAATGTTGAGAGTTAGGTCTTGGTCGTAGACGGGCTTGTGGGATTCCATGATCCAGGTGTACTGGGGAGTATGCTCTGCCAATGTCTGCCCATTTTTGATGGGCTGGTCAACCCCGAATGCTTCAGGGCTCTGATCAGGAATCTAGGTCCAGACCAGAGGAATAATGGCAATTGGCATGGTTTGCTATAGAAAGATGGTGTGGAATGGCTATGCTTAGGCACATCCAACAGCAGGTCCAGGACAGAATTATTACTGCAGGATTTGGTAATCTATACTCTTCTCCTTGACTCTGGTTTTTCTCTTACATTCTATGTTCATTCCTGTTTCATTTCTTTTTTTCTTTTCTTAACCCCAGAAGACGTGTGTGGCTGCCAAGATGTACTTTTTATTGACAAGTGCTGACCATTTATTCCCAACTTGCAGCTAGGCCAACTCTCACTCATCATCAACACTGTGGGGGACACCTTCTGTACCATTCCTTTGTGGCAACTTTTTGGGCACTAACACCTGGTTTGGAGGCTACCTTGGAAGGGATAGCACCTAAAATCATAAGTGCAAATCTTGACCAAATTGCGTGGTGGATTTTGACATAAGAGGGGAACTTTTGGATAGCATGGAAATTAAAGACCTCACCTCAGCCTTGGGTCTGAAATGGGTCAAGCCACATCAATCCTGACCAATACCCCTCTGGATCATATCCTCTGGGATTGGGGGAAAAAAATCAGACAACAGGGGCTTCCCTGGTGGCGCAGTGGTTGAGAGTCCGCCTGCCAATGCAGGGGACACGGGTTCATGCCCCAGTCCGGGAAGATGCCACGTGCCGCGGAGTGGCTGGGCCCATGAGCCATGGCCGCTGAGCCTGCGTGTCCAAAGCCTGTGCTCTGCAACGGGAGAAGCCACAACGGTGAGAGGCCCGAGTACTGCAAAAAAAAAAAAAATTCAGACAACAGGAATTAAAAAGGAAAAAACATATTACATTATATAATCAGGTTTGGCCACAATATTAGTTAGAAAGCCAAGAAAAGTGGCCACTAAATGGGTCCCTGAGTTATGATACTATATTGCAGTTAGGTTTATACTGTAGAAGAAAATGAAAATGGAGTGAGATTCTGTATGTTCAAATTTTCACGGCCTTGTATTTAGACAGTGAAACCCAAAGGAATTTAAGGAATGTGTAGCTCAGAGGGATAACTCTAGGAAGAACACAGAGGACATTTTAACTGACCCACCCTATAGGACCATGCAGTACACTGGGTGGGGAACAGTGCCATTCTTGAGGTAGACCCACAATGGAATTACCAGGTAAATTCTATTGATAAGAGATAGACAAGACCATATGATTACCTGTTTAATAGAGGGCATGAAGAAACTTACAGTAAAACCTGTTAATTATGAAAAGGTAAAAGAGATCCAACAGGGACAGGACAAAAATCCTGCAGTCTTCCAAGGGAGACTAAAGGAAGCTTTTAGGAAGTATATGAACATAGATCCCTCCTCCCCCGAGGGACAGGTCCTTTTGGTTCTGAGTTTCATAGCCCAGTCTGCCCCAGACAGCAGGCACAAAATTCAGAAGGCAACTGCTGGTTCTCAGACTCCAATGAATGATTTGCTTCAGTTGGCTTATTAAGTTTTCAATAATAGGGAGATGGCTGAGAAGGCTGAATGAATGCACCCAGCAAAATATGCAAAAGACCCAAATGCTGGCAGTGGCTTTGTCTGCTCAGAGACCACCAAAAGGGAAGCCAGCTTTTCGGGGCCAATCTGGCCCTGGCAGACTATTAGGCCCACGGGCACCCAGACAGGACCAATGTACCCTGTGTGGACAAACAGGGCACTAGAATGAGGATTGCAATCATTACACCCTTTGCAAATAGCCAGGACATTGGAAGAGGGAATGCCCCAGATGCCAGAGAGTGATGGGGGGCCCCTCGGCCATTGATGGTTTTACAATCAGAAGACTGAAGCGGGCCAAGGCCAAAGGTGTCTCTGCCTAGAGATACCATCTATATAGCTAATGTCGAGCCTCGGGTGGTCACTGATATGGTGGGCCACTTTATAAAATTTCTTATAGTTGCTGGTGCAACCTTTTCAGTCTTAACCCAAAGGATTGGAAACCTTAGCAATCATAAGGAGTATGTAATGGGGGTGTCAGAGATGAGGCAGTGGCACAGTTTCCTGGAACCCCTTTTATGCAACATCAGTGGCCAGCTGTTTCTACATTCCTTTCTCTTTGTGCCTGATAGTCTCATCTCTTTAATGGGAAGAGATTTATTAACTATGTTAGGGGCCACTCTGTTTCTTGAGGGGCAAGGGAAACACCTTCACCACCATATGATACTAACAGAAAGCAGAAAAGTAACAGATTGAATCTGGAGCTAAAATAGAAGACTTAGTAGACCCTGGAGTATGGAATATTGAGGTTCCGGGCTTGGCCAAAGATTTCCAGCTGGTGATTATTAAGTTAAAAAGGGTTACAGAGTGTCTGAATATAAGGCACAAATTTCTTAAACCAGGGAAGATCCTCAAAAGTGTCTGTGAATACATTACAAAATGGGAGGTCACTAATCGAACTAGACTAACCATAGCTGACATTTGGAGCCTGATAAAAATTTTCTGGGGAAGCCCTTTTCCCTAAGCTAAATGAGGGAAAGTAAAACATTACAACATAGGTGAATGAATGTATCAGTCATTTGATATCATTGAGGTGACCACCCAGTTGTTCGAGGGAAAAAAAGAAAAGAGGGGCTTCCCTGGTGGTGCAGTGGTTGGGAATCTGCCTGCCAATGCAGGGGACATGGGTTTGAGCCCTGGTCTGGGAAGATCCCACACGCCACGGAGCAACTAAGCCCGTGAGCCACAACTACTGAGCCTGCGCGTCTGGAGCCTGTGCTCCGCAATGAGAGAGGCCGCGATAGTGAGAGGCCCGCGCACCGCGATGAAGAGTGGCCCCCACTTGCCGCAACTGGAGAAAGCCCTCGCACAGAAACGAAGACCCAACACAGCCAAAAATAGATAAATAACTTTTAAAAAAAAAAGAAAAGAAGAAAAAATTAATTTTTCTGGCCTTAAGGGAACAAAAGTCATCCTAGGAGGAAATTGCCTGTGCCTTCTCAAAGATACAAATGTTCTACCTGGTCTTCTCCAGGAACACTTATCTCCACCATCTTTTAAAATACAAATTTTGAAAAAGGGGGTAATTTAGAACATGACTTGTCAAGGATAAATAGAAATCCTAAGTGTCTTTTCTGTAAACATTAGTAAAAAGAGTTTCGCCATCTAGACAGGTGACCTTGATTTGTTTCATCTGCCAGAAGCCCAATTTGAATCCAATCTCTTCTGTAAATGATGGGTTTTACATATTTGTACCTGACTCATGGCTGAAATTTTGAGACAGGAGCTATGAGGTTTTTGTTTGTACCTATCTATATATGTGTTATAGATGTATGGTACTGCCAAAATTCATAAAACAGCTCTATTTAATTGGCTTTTAAAATTAAGTGCTTATATAAATACTCATAAATGTGAAGAAAACCAGCCAAATGAATTTCAGGTTCACATGATCTGGGAAATATTCAGTACTGAACGGATATCTGGTATTAAAGCTAGCTTAAGCTTGTTGGTTTGATTAATATAGACACGTCTTTAGAGTCATCAATGTTAAGTATAATACTTCTTCTGTTGTACCTAGGTTTACTGAAGGTCAAGTTTATGTTATTCCTATTGCAAATTTGTCAGTAAGAAAATTAACTCGATGTGAAAAAAACTTTTAAGGCAAGTAAGATGTATGTCTTCAATGAAAGAAGGTGTGAGGAATAAAAAAAAATACTGAAAAGAGTTGTGCATGATCAGGATTTTCTAAGATAGGATTAAATTTAGTTGGGCAAATGGATTTTGTTGGGAGTAGGCTGAGGCAAGACTGGATTTGGTTTCTCCCTGCAAAGTTTTCTTGAAATGCTGCTTTTGATAACAGATTATGTAAATTTCTTTGCCTTTAAGTGACCTGTTTTTGCTTTTGAGACCTCTTTTAACTTTGGTTAAGGAATAAGTATTGTCTCACAGTGACCTATGATGGTATTTGACCAAGTATTTTAAAACTTTTTGACAAACTCACCAAAGATGAAATTTTAATTAGTTCTTTTGATTTACAGCTAACTTTGGGATGCTTTAGAGGGCCCCTGAGGCATCTCAAAGAAAAATACTTACCTAAGATTATTTGGTATGTTAAGTTAAATGTAATCATTCCTAATTCTGGTTATTGTAACCAAGTTTCTTTATCAATTACACTGTAATCAGAGGTTTAATCATGCCTTTTAAGTGTTTTGTCATTTATAGATGGCTATTTTTGTACTCTGATGCTGTTACAAAAAGTACTTCATCATCAAGAAGATTCATAGGAAGGCTAAGGAAACAGTCACAACAGTTCCATATCAAGATGATGGCTGTGCGAGGATTCCAGCCCATACCAACTTAAAACAAGGAGCTGTCCTGTCCCTGGGGTCCCTAGATCAAGCATCTAGAGATTTTTACTCCCTGACAGGCAGGATCGATCCCCCTACTCAGACTTGAAGCAGTTACAGAGATGGACCGTTGCCCCTCTACTTCCCAGAAGAATATAGGAGTAAAATCTCTGGGGAATGAAAGAGGAGGAAAGGGGGCAGGGTACAACATTTAAAAGAATGGCATAGCCATCGAGGACATTAACTGGTTAGAAACAACTAGGTCCAAGATGGCAGAAGATTTGACTTCCACTAGACCTTGAGCCTCATTATATGCTCATCATAATACATTAACTAAATGACACACCCACCAATGCCATGACAGTTTCCAGGCTGACCATAAAAGGTCAAAAAGTGGACGGTGGCCCAATTCCTGGAAATCCCTGTCCCTTCCCCAAAATGTTAGACTAATCCTCCCACTCATTAGCCTATGAAATTACCCAGCCCATAAAAACTAACCACCACATATTTCGGGGCCTCTCGCCTTCTGAGATGGCCCACACTCCATCTGTGGAGTGTTTCTCTCTAAATAAATCCACTTCTTACCTATCACTTTGTCTCTCACTGAATTCTTTTTGCCATGAGACATAAAAAACCTGAGCTTCACTAAGTCCTGAGATCAGGTGTGTGATTTCAATTAAAAGACAGTGGGTTCAAGTCCCAACCCGGGTTTTGGCTGGGTTTGAGTCTGGCCCACGGGTTCAAGTCCCATCTGAGGTGCACGGTTTCAATATGTGTAAGTAATGATAAATTTGGTCTCTAATTCCAATATTCATTCTTTTTAAAAGTTCATGTCTTATTGCATTACCCAGAAGTTCCAAAAAATATTAAATAATACTGGGTTATAACAAGCAACTTTCCTTTATTTCTGATTCTAACAGGAATGCCTTTAGTGTTTCAGCATAAACATTAGTTCTTGGGGTCACCACACATTTCCTGAGTGCATTCTAAGAGCTAGGTTCTATGCTACTGCCAAGGGTATAAGGTGAAGAGGACACAGATCTCACCTCCAAGAACTTAAAATTGGTTTTGTATAATGTCATATACTTAGTCCATCCATTTTGTCACCAAGAGCAGAGGCAGTCTTCTTTATTTTGGATTTGTAATTAGGATTGAGTGACGTGACATGTACTTCCCAGGGTTCTTTTGAGATAATCATGGAGTTCATCTCTGTAGTATGTTCATTTGAGATCAAACTTAGCTGCGTGTGATAATATTATTGTAGGCTTCTATAAATATTCTTCATCCTTTGGGCAGCTAACTGCCAATGCCCTTTATGATGCTTTTTTCTCTGAAATGGCCTTGGTAGGCATATTCACAAAGCCACTTCCTGGATCATTCCATTTCCCAAGAGAAAGTATCTATGGAAGAAAGATGTCTTTGGAAAGAAGGTAGATTGTGAGTGCAGGAAAATCTGGAAGCTGGGGCATTTTGAATTCTCAGATACTCAGGTAAATAGGTGTCTAGTTCTTCTTGTACTTTGTACTAACAACCATTACCTTAATTCAGGATAATTCAGGATAGAGCTGTGTATCTTCCCAGGGAAATTCTTTTCATATGTGTTGCTCCAAGAAAACATGAGGTAATCTCAGGCATGGCGGGAGGGGGTGGGCTAGGACAGCACCACTTTCAGTCCTGGGCATTGCTGGCTGCTGAAGCCCCTCCACTCCTTCTTCTCTCTTGCCCCACTAACAGGACCCAGATATTCCTGAGTATCCACTCATGCAGCCCAGTTACTTGGAGGGAAGCGGACCTTTCTCAGCTCCAACCTGGAGCCCGTCAGGACATTCTCACAATTTTCCAGTAACTGGTTTAAGGCTATCCTGCAACTACATGAGGTCAAGGAAACCAAGACTCTGCTCAGGATGTGGAGAGTGACACCCTCTCTCTCCTCTGGAGCATGATGTGAGCACATGTCCTGGGATGGTTCCAGTCATGTCATTACCAAGAACAGAGCCAGCCTTGGGATCAAGCTGATCCCAGAAAGCTGAGTGCAGGGAGAAAGGGGAAAGCCCAGGTCTGAGTTGCATGTTCAATTGCCCTGGAGCCCACCTTCTCTCTGGCCTTGCAGACATGAGGCCTGCCGTCCCTTTCCATCTGACCAGATGAGGTGCATCTTCTGTCACATGCAATGAGCCACACAGGCTGGGTAACCAGCCATTATTACTGGCATGCTGTGCTCAGAAACTTCTTAGTCCTGAGATCCTCCAACCTCTGCACATCGCTGCTCCGGGGACAGGCAGCCACAGGAGTCCTAAGCAGGAGCACACCCTGCTCACTTCACATCCCCAGGCTGAGCAAGCAGGCAACTCACAATGGCTGGCAAAGTCAAAGAGAGGGTTCTGAAGAGTAAATGCTATACAACTGCCTTGGATTCTTATAAATCTTTTCCTTCTCTTTTTCTCTGTTTAGAGACAGAAGTAATGACTCATAAGACAAAAACCTAAAGAGCCCAGCCTCTTGGTGCAGGGAGCTGGTGTAGCCCATGTCACAGTGTCCCAATGTGCAGCTTGCATGTCACCCAGCTGTTTCCTCCACAGGGTCTAAAAGAATTTGCCATGAGGAAGTGCCCTGGAGTACTCAGAATATGTTCTGTCAGTGTAACCGAGCAGGACCCTGCGGGGTCTTCCCAGGACAGACACCTCCCCCATATTCTCTGCTATAGCTCCTCTCTGAAGTACCTAGATGATAGTATCTGATGCATATTTCCTCAGTTTTCCAGATGCTGGTACCACCACCAGAAGGAAGAAATTAATGCTTGATGATCGTGAGCCCTAAAGATTGATCACCATCAGAGAATTGTGCACAGCTGATCACAGACCCTGGAATGTCCCTCTCTCACCTGGCCTTTAAAAATGCTTTGTTGAAACCCTTTGGGGAGTTTGGGGTATTTTTGAGCACGCGCTACCCATTCTTGCTTAGCCCTGCAATGAGCTTTTCTCTGATCCAAACTCTGATGTTTTGGTTTGTTTGGCCTCACTGTGCACCAAGCACATGAACTTGCATTCGGTAACATTAGGTCACGCATTAATAATACCACACAACAGTGGCAACCCGAAACGTTCTCTTTGCAAAGTGAAGGTTGTTTATTGCTTGTTATGATTTTAACAGGTGAGACCCTACATAGGAACTATAATACCTACAGGTGGTCTTTACCAAATGCCTGCATAGAGTAGAATGTTGGAATGAATTTCGTGTGTGTGTGTGTGTGTGTGTGTGTGTGTATGTGTGTTTCCCCAGAGTTCTCACTTTCCCTTTCCTGGTGAAGCAGAGTCCACCCTCCCAGTGGTGGGATTGAGAGACAGACAGTGGGGATCTCTGCTGGGGCCGTGTGCGTGCCTGTCACCTCCCCTCACATCGTCCACACCCGCCCAGGGTTCACTGTGTTCACACGCATTTCCACTAGGGGAAAGCAAACATCACACATGTTGAAGAAAACCGATCAGACTGCATTTTCTTATAAAATGAGATGAAAAAATAAATCTAAACCCACCTCTCAAGTGTCGCTCTTCTTTAAACTTTTATATATGATAAAGCTCTTATTTTTCTTTTCAATATACCCTAGTTAGAAATTTTAAAAAATAAACTTTCTTTTTTGGTACCTTTCATTTCCTGTGTTAGCCTTGGAAATATATAAAATACATCTCACTAGAACTCTTCTGTGCAAATAATAAACATAAATAATATTAACATCTATGTTATAAAAAAAGCATTTTGAGGTTTTCACCACTGCCACCACCAGTTGTAGTCCCTGGAAGGAGGTCCTAGAAGTAGTCCGTGGTCTGCCCACTCAAGCCTCGCAGGTCCTGGTCTGGCTGCGGGGGGCTGGGTAGGAACTCGCCGTCCCGCCTGTCCATCTGTAAACCACTTCGGGAGAACTGTAGGACACTTCCCAGCCCGCTGACCAGGGAGAGGGAGGAAATCCAGTTGAGTGAGCTGAGGCTGGGCAGGCTGAAGATGGACGACAGGGCAGCTGCTCTGCTGGCACTTGTGGGTTTCATCTTGGAGTCCCCTGGACAGCCTTCCGGGATCACCTCCCTTGGTGAGGAGGACCCTGGGGTCTGGCTGCCCAGCCCTTCCAGCAGGGTGTCCTCCCTCAGAGACATGCCCATGTCCACCACGCTGGGCTCCCCGCTGGCCTCTGGAGAGCAGGACGACTGCTGTGCATGCCAAAACACCTGCGAGCTACAGTCCTGGGAGAAGGACCCCGAGGCACTGATGCTCCTCTGTTCTGACGGTTCCGTCCTCGGTTCTCCTGGGAGGTGTCCCTGAGCAAAGGTCTCTTTGGGAGCCCTGAGTTTCCTGGGGGACCTTCTAACCAACTGGCGTCCCAGCTGCAGTTGGGTGGGGAAAAGGCTCCTCTGCAGGGCTTTGAAAAACAATCTGGAAAGAACATATAGAACACAGTCAGCTATTGCTGCAGTGGGGCCTTTGAGCTTCTGAGACTTGAATGGTACAGGAACACAACAAAGGAGAATGCTGTCAGAGCCCACGTGGGACCCAAAGGCCACTGTCCCTGATACCCACCTGGGCAGCAGCGCGGCGACGGGTGCTATGAGACAAATGAAGTAAAACACAGGGTCGCCCATTAATGTCTGCATGGTCCAATAGGGGTTGGATGGAGGGTAGCACATTGCACAGGAAGCATTATAAATCAAAGCCACGGTGAAAAATAAAAGTATACTGAAGCCACAAGCCATCCAGTTGAGCCAGGTCTGAGGGGGAAAAAGAAATGGCTTTTATCTCAACAAAAATGCACTGGTCCTCTGCAAGTGGAGGATGTAAGAGGGCGTAGTGGGAACAGGGTGGTCGGTGGGGCATGGAGCCTTGAGAACTGGTGGGCCGGCCTGAACACAAGTGGGGAGATGGAAGTCAGGTGCCAAGGGAAGGACGGGGAAGGAGAGCTGGGGTGGAGGGGCTCAGGCAGGCAGGAGCCCAGCACTGCCCGGGATAAGTGCTGCTCCCACACCCTGGGCTTACGTGTGCATGGCCGGCCTGTGCATCTGCTTTTGTTCTCATCACAGTGAGGCCAGCTTTGCAGTCCCCCCCAGCCCCCAACTCAAATCTCTGCTCAATCTCACAGAATGTGCACGGAAGTAAGCAGATCGCAGACCAGCCCCCTTCTTGTTCAGGCCCACAACTCTCACCCAGGTCTTGGTTTCTATACCCAGGTGCAGGAGGAAGGTGAACAGCGCGATGGCGGTGATGGGGGTCCCCCAGGTGAACATGTCTGTGTCTGAGTCGTGGTAGGCCTGAAAGACAGCGAGGTCCTGTGTCTGTGTGTCGCCAGATAAAGCTGGTGGGAAAGGCTGGGCCGGGTGCCAACTTACCAGGTAGGGAATGAAAAAACACACCAGGCTCTGGAAGGCAGCATCAGCCATGTTCAACCAGAACGTACGAGGCCGATATTCCTGAGACACAAAAACAAGCACGGAGATTACAGGAAAGGCCTCATCTCTTCAAATGGTTTTCCGTCACCTACGGGGGCCAGGAAGGCACAAGTCAAGCACCCCAGGGACACCTGCTAATTCAGGACTTTGGAGAGGGAGATCCTGGAGTGTGGAGGGCTGGCGAAAAAACACTACAGAAAGGCCTACAGGGGCACATGGGGCTGAGTAAGTCACTGTGAGCATTTGTGCCCACAAGGCCTGCTACAGCATTCTCAGTCAACAGCAGAAAGATGAAAATGCTTTCTAAATCCCATAAGGAATTTCCCTAGATAGGGACTAGTGCATGAAATTCCGGCATGTGCCCCAACCTGAGCCATCTACTTTGTCAGGGCTTTGCTTCCCTCCGTTGGTGGACCCGCTAGAATATTTCTTAATAGTGAGTTATTTTAAAATTAGATCATGGGTGTTTCCTAATGTTAAAATCAAAAAGCTGTCTACCATGGGCAAAAAATGACTTTGAAACAGACTAATCAAGTCTTCCTTATCTGGATGCCCCAATCTGTATCTGGCACTGCGGAGTTCTGAGCTGCTGGTGCCAGCACTGGCCCGCAGGACTCAGGACGCAGGACACGCAGAGCAGGCAGGATGAGCGTTTACTGAGCACTTACGAAAGCCAGGCCCTTCTGGTTTGTCCCCAGGACAAACTCCCTGTGGCCACCTAGGACGTGAGGCCTGGCTGAATGCAAGAGTTCCCCCAGGTGACAGGTGACAAGCGGAGGCCCTCTTCATCTACCTGACCCTAAGCAGCCCCTACCTACCCCAGGCTGCCTGTGGGGAAGTCCACTCTTCAGTAAATCAGTTCCGAATGAGAGACCATTGTGGGATATGCGGGGATCTGTTCCCTGGGCACTCGTATAATAATTCCAACCAGCCCAAGAGAAGCACTCACAGGGCTTTCTTTAATGGCCAGCTAGGAACAGCTGGTAATTAGCACGTCAATCTATGTGATGTATTGATGTAAACATGTATTTTACATCATCTGTTTGTGTTCACTTGTTCTTCTCAGGGTTTCCCTAAGGGTTTATTTTCCCATTAATCCCCATTCAAAGGAAATCACATTTCTTTGGGGGTGTTTTAGAAAAATCTCTGCTCTGCCTGCAGTCATCCCACGTGACTTGGATTCCAAACGGGCTTTCCTTGGGCTCCTGGAGACTCCTGATGTAAAGACAGTTTTCACCTCAGTATACTTTTTAAAAAATCTTCTTTTTTTTTTTTTTCAAAAAGCTTTATGTAAATTGATATACAAAAACCACACACTTTAAATGTATACATTTCGATGGGTTTGGGCACATACATACACCCCGATACCATCACCACAACCAATCAACTCTCTACTTAAATAAATGCATTGCAGTCAAGAGACAGAATTCTTTGTTTTCCTCCCACTGGTCAGATTCTAGAATTTTAATTGTTTGTTCCACAGTGTCCATTTTTTTCTTGGAAGATTTTATTTTATTTTTAAAATTTTATTGGAGTACAGTTGATGTATGATGTTGTGTTAGTTTCAGGTGTACAGCAAAGTGATTTACTTATACGTATATATATTCTTTTTCAGATTCTTTACCCATATAGGTTATTACAGAATATTGAGTAGAGTTCCCTGTGCTATACAGTAGGTCCTTGTTGGTTCTCTATTTTATATATGGTAGTGTGTGTATGTTAATCCCAAGCTCCTAATTTATCACTCCCCGCCAATGTTTCCCCTTTGGTAACTATAAGTTTGTCTTCGAAATCTGAGAGTCTGTTTCTGTTTTGTAAATAAGTGCATTTATATCATTTTTTAAAATTGGACTCTACATGAGTGATATCATATGATATTTGTTTTTCTCTGTCTGCCCAGGGTGTCCATTTAAAGGCAGGTGTGGGGACCTGAACTTTCCAGGAGCTGGATGTGGAGCGTGGAGGGCCAGGAGATGGGGTGGGGGGAAAGGGAGCTTCACCTCCATGTTCTGGCCGCTCTTGTAGAGCTGTGGCTTGGTCAGCAGCACGTCAGCCGGCACGTCCTTGTCCAGCACCCCAGTCACAAGCTGGGGAAGCGATGAGAAGAGCAGATTAAAGAAGATCAGATACCACTGGTCAATCATGGCGGATGCAGAGAAGCCACAGTAAAACTGGAACCAAAACAGGAGGCCCACGAACATCTGCGATCAAGGGAAGAGTGGGAACAAGCAATTCTCAGCTGCCCTGCAGAATCTTGTCCAAGGGAGCTGAGGGCTTTGCAGAGTCTGACTGTAAAGACTGAATTTATAGGCAGAAATTGTCTCCAAAGACAGTCCTCACTTTGGTGCCCTCTGTCTCTCCCTCCCCCTTCTCCTCCCTCCTCGATCCCTCGAGCATCAAAGACCAGCATTGGAAGCTGGGAATTCTCACCAACAGCCCTTGGAGGGATGGAGTCTTGGGCCCAAATGCCACAGATCATAAGAGAAAACAAAACAAAGGTCTGGCAGGGTCTAGGGTGGCTCCCCTCTCAAGAGGGCTGGCTGGATACCTCACCCATCATGAGGCTTCTTTCCTTGTGCTCCTCTCTGTGGCACTAAACCAAACCTACCTGGGCTACACCCTGGATCCTGCCTCCCTCTTTTAATGAGGAACAGTGTGCAATTATTGACTCGCATGGAGGGGAGGACACACACAAGCATGGCGGTAAAGTTGATGGTGACACCAACATCACTGCCTTGACTGAGCCCTGGTATCTGCTGGGCACTCTGTTGGTGAGTGAGCTACAGGCATTATCGCTGGTCCCTACAGCTATGCTGAACAGGAAAGTGAGGTCCAGAGAGGTGGAAAAGCCTCCTCCCATGCGCAGTAGGAGCTGGGTGGACCTCTTCCCACTATTACTTGATCACTGAACATCCATGGCCTGATGTTTTATGGAGCGCATGGAAGGTTAGCAATTGCAAAGCATTCCTACACTTATTAGCTGTGCAACCTGGCACAGACCATTTAGCCCCTGTCTGCCTCAGTGACCTTGTCCGTGAAATAGGCACACCAATGGTACGTAGCTGTGGGGTTGTGGTGAAGATTAATGACTAATGCACCTTCAAGTACTCACAAGAGCTTCCTGCACGCTGAGATGCTCATCAGTGCTTTGTGGTCGTTACTGTCGGCAGGACGGCTATTTCCTTTGTTTGAGGCTCAAGCAGGGCCAGTGTGCTCACCTCATTTAGAGGAAAGTAAACTGAGGTCCAAGATGTCAAACGACTGGACTATGGTCATTGTATGAGTAACAAACCCAACTTGTTCAACCACTCGTGGCCTGGAGGAGCCATGGTGGAAGAACATTCTCTGCTGTGCACCGCATACAACGGCCTGGGTGTGGGCTCTGGAGCTGCCGCTGTGCACATTTCTGACCTTGACACAGTCACTTAACCTCTCTGAGCTCGGGTTTCCTGACCTGAAAATGGCTTGTTCCAAAGATCAGAAAAAATGATAGTCTACACTGATATCATCTCTAATGACACAGATCCTCCAGGACTTGTTTTAATCTATGACTTAATGCAACTTTTCCCCTCCACCCTGAAAACTGACAAACTTGGCTTTTTCATTGACTTTCTTCCCTTTTTCACACCCACGCCTGCTTTTCTTTCTGCCACCTCCTCAGGCACAGCCTAATGACTCATCAGTGAGCAAGTGGAGTCAGACAAAGAGGAGGAAAAGTACTTAGATACCTGAGACTTTTTTTTTTTTTTTTACTGCAGTACCCAAAAGCCTTCTCCCCAAACCACTGTTGCTATGGAAAGTTTTCTTCTCTGCTCCTTACTGGAAGGAAGGCCAACTTATTCCTAAAACTAATGAATTTCTCACTTTGGGAGGCAGAGTGATTATCCTCGAATTTCTCAAGTAGATTAAGTACTTGTTAACAGAGGCCTTGCATCTTATACAGAATAAAAACAGGGACCCCTTCTCCTTCCTTGTCCCCTCCGTGAGGACAGATTCACCGTGGCAGGCAGGAGCCAGTGACCATTGCAGGCGGCCACTCTGGGCCTCGTCTGCAACTGAAATATTGAATGCCATCCCCTCAATCTGAGAACTTTTCATTAGGAATTACAGAGAGCAGAGTTCAATTCACGTGTTCCATTTTGTTTTGTTTTCAGATAAAGAAAACAAAATCCACAGAAGGCAAATAACTCGCTCCAGATTGCACAGCTAATGAACTAAAGAAACGGGGCTAGGATTCCACCCTGCCCAGCCCCGCTCACCTTTACTCAAAGCACCCTCCTACACCCTTGGGAGCTGGGACCCTCCAGGTTTGCAACTGTGTGCTTGGTGGGGAGGGGGGGTGCTAGGGAAGCAATGCCATGCAGTCAGAAAAAAGGGAGTGATCTGACAAGGACAGGGACAGCACGGCACATCCTTGTGTGGATTGAGTCCCAGGCAGAACCCAATCTCAATTTATTTCCAAGACCCAACTTATAAAATTAGACATGCCATGATTGGTCCTGAATATCTGTATTAATTTGCTATAAGACATTTCAGAATAATGGGTGAGAGTGAGGAGGTGGGAGATGGGAAAAGAAAGGTGGGTCTAAGCGTCTGGAACAAACTATAAGAACATGCACAAGAGCTGTCCTGATGGTAGTTCAGAGTGAACATGGAGATTTAAAATGGAATTAGAAATAAACAAATAAAACTTTTAATTTATTTGATTTTGTTTCAGAAGACTACAGGATGATCTTGACTTTGGAGCTGTGGATTTCAGCAGGGTAGGTTTATGGGACTACTCGGCAGAGTCAGTTACCCCAAGAGTTTATTTACTTTGTCTCCTTGTTTGTACATTCAACCACAAGCTATCAGAGGCAAGACGGACAAGTAGCAATCCAGCAACTTCTCAGCAGAACGTCTATACCTCACTTACAAGTAGGGTAGGGTCTTGAAATGGCCATGTGGTCCAGCCTGGAGGACTATGGCTGCCATACAGAAAGATTTAAATGTTCGGGTCAACAGGGAATGGACCAGGGCCCTGGATCAGAGTCCCTGGAGAGACAGAATTGTCCTGAGCCAGCCAGGTCTGGGAATGCCCTAACTGAAGGGTCAACTACAGACTGAGCTGGCCAGAGAGGGTGCCTGCTGGCATCCCCTTCCCACTGGCCCAGGGTGGGCGCATTTTTTTACCGATTGTTTCTACTTTATTAAATCTGGACCCCAAAGCTTCAATGCCATAATTGCTATATCAAAGCCCATTTGTATCTGAATAAACAATTTTCTATGAAATCAGTTTAGGTCACAATCAAATTTTTATCACTTCACATGCTTCATTCACTGGTTCTGAACAATCTTTTCTTTTTAGAAAAAATTAATTAATGTTGGGGGTGCATTGGGTCTTTGTTGCTGCGTGCAGGCTTTCTCTAGTTGTGGTGAGCAGGGGCTACTCTTCGTTGCAGTGCACAGACTTCTCATTGAGGTGGCTTCTCTTGTTGCAGAACATGGGCTCTAGGCGTGTGGGTTTCAGTAGTTGTGGCACGCGGGCTCCAGTAGTTGTGGCTCGCAGGCTCTACAGCACAGGCTCAGTAGCTGTGGCACACGGGCTTAGTTGCTCAGCAGCATGTAGGATCTTCCCAGACCAGGGCTCGAACCCGTGTCCTTTGCATTGGCAGGTGGATTCTTAACCACTGCACCACCAGGGAAGTCCCTGGACAGTCCATGTTAATCTTGGATTTACAAGTGAAATTATTTTATTTGCATATTTATTGAGACGGTGCAGTGGACTAGGTGTTGTAGTAGAGTGTAGTAAGTTGTAGTAGAGCGTCAATGTCTAGTGTGGAAGTACCCTGAATAGAAAACTATGGTAAAATGTGACGATGCCTATTGTTGACAAATACAGAAGCAACAATGCAGCCATAGGAGTATGTATATTCATGTCGGCCAGGGGAACGAGGAAAGGCTTCTCGAAGACTGCTCAGTATCAGGATCAAAGCCTGGCTGAGTCCTCGCATGCTGACCCAGGACTGCCAATCACACTCCTGCTTATCTTCTGATCCCCTGCCTGCTCTGGAGAGAGCACCAATCAGAGCACTGCTGTCTGTGGGCACCTCGGCAGACCACTCCTTAGAGACCAAGGGACAGAGTGGTCAAGGGCTTGGAAGCTGGAGTCAGATGGATGGGGGCTGAATGTAGCCTCAGCCACTCACTGGCTGATGATCTCATGCAAACCCCTGGACCTCATGGTCACTCTACTTCTTATTATAAAGCTCCAAGTGGATGTTCTCCTTGGATCTACCTGTTTCTATCCTCAGAGGTGCAGGTGAGTTAAGACTTCTGAGCCTGCAGGGTACAACGCCAGGCCAGGCCTGGGGAAAATCCACAAAGGTCAAGGAGGGTGGGACCAATGGGAGGCTGTGGGGTAGCCCTCCGGCCATGTTCAGGTGATGGTCCTGTGAATCTCAGGCCTTTCACATCAAAAATCCTTGACTCTGGCACCAAATACGTACTGTGTTTTTGTAGAAGAAGTACAGCACCATGTTGGCAAGTCGGGAATAGCACCAGTGTCCATGAACGATCAAGAGCCTCTCGAGGTATCGGAATTTGGGCACCGCAAAGTCGCTGGCCATCACTGCCTTGAAAGGGAGAGAGTTCCCGTTACTGGTGCCCCTTCACTGCGCCTAATGTCTGTCTCATCTCCCCCCAAACACAAGGCACAAAATGGACGGAGAAATCCAGTCTGAGCTGGCTGTACCACTGTCTCCCTGATGAATGCCTGCATTTAAGAAAAATCCAATCTAAACAACACTCTAGTTTAGGGATATCACCCTAGAGGACTCACTTAAGATTTCAAATATATGTAATGATGGATTTTTAAAGTTTTTGCTTTTTCTTTTCCATGCTTTCTTTTCCATACATTTCTGCTTATCTTTGAGGGTTATTCCACACAAAAATGTTAAGTCTGCTTTTCAAATTTTATGGACTTCCTTAAACAACACCTGGAAAAGAGTAGGTGATGATGTTGTCCCATCTGTGCAACAGAATAACATCGTTGTGCATGACAGAAAAGAATGAAGCCTTAGAATGTCTGCTTTCTGAACCCAAACACAAGGATCTGAAAGCAAATAATGTCTTTACTCCTCTTCCTGTCAACATGTAGGAGTCAAGGGTTTTGTGCATCTTTTCTACCTTCCTTCATTTATTCCATGATTCATCCCCTCAAAAATCATGTATTAAGACCCTCCAGTTGCCAGGCATAGACTTGGAGACAGACACCATCACACAGGGTCCCTGTCCTCAATGGAGTCAGTCTAAAAACTCAAAGGGTTGTTAAACAGAGTTAAGGAGAGGCCCAGGGGGTCTTTGAGAAGCAGCCCCGACTCTTGAAAACTGCAGATAGATCCTTCCTTCCAGGCCTTACCTGCTTCTCCAGCCTTTGGCCACAACTTTCCACCTCCACACCCCAAACACACTGCTTGTTCCTCCATCAAGGAAGCCTCCCCAATGCTCCCAGCTGGGTTAGAGCCTCCCATCACATCCTCAACAGGGAAACTAGTTTTCTCTTTCACAGCACTCACTACAATTATGACTACTGGTGTAAGTTTAAAATACTTCTCTGTCTTCCCTCTCTGGACTTTCTGAACATCCCATGAGAGCTAGGACGGTAGATGTTGTGATCACCCTGCAGCCCTAGTTCCCAGTCAGTGCTTGGCCCATGGGGCACTCAACAAACATCGTTGACCAGAAGACTCTACAAAGACTGAGCACCTAAGAGCTACAGAATCTCCTTGGTTCCCTCTGTCTCTCTGCCCTGGACACCCTTCCCACCTTGGCTGAGCTGGGGAGCTGCAATCACCCTCACTCTTCCTCAGGGATGCAGCTTGGACTCCTTGGGTCCCTGTGGCCACAGCGCCCCACAAAGTGCATCTCCCAGAGAGCTCTGCACAATGTCCCTTTGCTTATCAGACTGACTAACATGCAAACAGGGCCACATTCCCCTGGGTAACCTGAGCCCTTAGAGCAGTAAGAAAAGGTGTCCAGTCTTACTGCCATCTTACATAATGTGCCCTTAAAAAAGAAGTATAGCTTTAAACAATACAGAAGCATCCAGTAACACCCCACGCAGAAGTCACGTCCACTCAAAGCCAAGTCTCAATACAGCTTGGCTGATCCCCACACCTCTTTCATGGCTCATAGACCCCTCTGGCTCCTGCCCTGAGGCCATGCAGTGGGGGCAGCTCACGGCCCTCCTCACCCACATGCTCAACCTTAGAGACTCTGATACAAAGTGGATTCACTGGGTGCATTTCTCTGCATATGTGGTTTACAAGCACTGCCCTGGGTAGCTTTTCACTCTAGGAAATGAATGCAAAGGAGGCAATGCTGAAAAAATCAGAAGGAATTAACTATTTTGTTCATTCATTCAACAGATGTGTTTTGAGCTTCCCGCATGTACATGGCACCATGAAGAGGCACGGATGAGTCCAAGCTGGGCTCTATTTTCAATTTCATGGAGGAAGGAAAATGTACAATAAGGTAACACAAGTCAGAGGACGGGCAGTAGGAGAGTAAGAAGATGCTGAGGATGGGCCCAAGATGGAGCGACCGTGCTTCTGGCTCAGGACTTTCCATTTTGCTGCGATTTCAGTGTCAAGTGAGAAAATCAACAAGCCTGCACAAGCATGGCACATGAGAGTTCAATAGCTAATTACTGACTGAATGCATCAATGAGATCGACCAATGACCAGTGACCAACATGCTGATTTTTAAAAGAAGACAACTGGATAGATTGTTCCTGAAAGTCTCCACCAAGTTAAAAAACACTGTGACTCAAAGTTAATCAAATGTCGGCAATTTTTGTAATGTTACATCCAAAAGAAGTACATCTTTTTCGTTTTAGATTTGTTTTTTTGATGTGGACCATTTTTTTAAAAGTCTTTATTGAATTTGTTACAATATTGCTTCTGTTTTGTTTTTGGTTTTTTTGGCCATGAGCCATGTGTGATCTTAGCTCCCCGACCAGGGATCGAACCCACACCCCCTGCGTTGGAAGGCGAAATCTTAACCACTGGACTGCCAGGGAAGTCCTAAGAAGTACTTTTTTTTTTTTTTTTTTTTTTTTTTTTGCGGCACGCAGACCTCTTACTGTTGTGGTCTCTCCCGTTGCGGAGCACAGGCTCCGGACGCGCAGGCCCAGTGGCCATGGCTCACGGGCCCAGCTGCTCCGCGGCATGTGGGATCCTCCAGGACCGGGGCACAAACCCGCGTCCCCTGCATCGGCAGGCAGACTCTCAACCACTGCACCACCAAGGAAGCCCAAGAAGTACATTTTTAATGAACTCATTTGTTCATCGTCTGGATCACATGTCAAGAACCAACACAGTGGCAAATGAAAAATGCAGAAATAAATTTTCACATGAGCAAGGATGGCAGCACTCCACCTTTATAGTGACACCAGGATACAACAGTCCTACAGCAAAGTCCATTCTTCAAATGGTATCACTAATGTTCAGGAGCAGTAAAAAATGCCTTTGAGGGACGAACCACTGACAGCCAGAGAAAAGGCGATGACTCACCATGCCTCGCTCCATCCCACCTTTTCACAGAAATACACTAATAGACACATTCACTGCACATGGCTTCATAAACATGAAGAGCTGGTCTCCTACCACTGGCTTAGCAGAAGGAGAGCACCAGTTGTACTGAAGTCCAACCCTTTAGCTCTGCGGCACAGAGCCCACAAGAAGGCCAGCACAGCTCACAGTGTGAGGACCCCTTGGTCACCCAGGACAGCCCCTTTGGTCTTTACCTGCATGCCCTCCTGGCCTGAGAGTCCCACGCCCACGTCTGCCACCTGGATCATGCTGACGTCATTGGCTCCATCTCCTAGAAACAGCACGGGCAGGAAGAATCATTTGAGTTGAGATGCACAGAATCAAATCAGCTTGATGGATCTTCATGGGTTCTCGGTAAGCTGGGTCCTGTGAAGGGTCCTGGGGAGGAGTGAGGAAGAGGCAGTGCAGAGTCTGCCTTCGGGGAGCCAAGTTATGCAGCCAGAAAGAGCCTAGTGGGAGGCTTGCACCCACCAGCCACACCAGGAGGTATTTCCAAGCGGTGGCCAGCGTGTCCCTTTCTAGTTAGTACACGTTCCAAGCTACTGGCTCATACACCAATAGAGCCCTTCACGTGGCATCCAGCACAGGGAGAGATATGACCACCACCTTCATTGCTGTTTCCTGAACCACTCCAGACTTTGTCACATGTCAGTCAAGGCTACTCCAATTCATACTCAGGTGAGTGGTTTTCTAAACTGAACGAAGGAGGTTAAACTCTGCCCAAACAAACTGTGGAGCTCTTTTTGTACATCAGTGTTCAGCTAACTCATTAGCTACTGCGCCCACCCTTGGGCTCTTTGAGCATGTGATAAAGGAGACCGTCTACTTATTCAGTCACAGAAAATGTGTAGGAATATAGGGTATAGGTCAGAGCTCTGGACACCTTTAGTGAAAGGCAAGCAGACTTAAAGTCACTGTCATTCAGTGATAGTGACCGTTCTTGGAACAAGGCAGCAGAAGGGCCCACATCACCGAGTACCTCCCAAATTTCAAATATGCAAAAAGTGTAGATACATAAAGTCAGAGTATCTCAGACCATGGCTATAGGACATCTCTCCCTTGTGATTCCTCTGTTCTTTATTGCACTGGGCCCAACACACGGGTGATGAGTCAATATTTGTCAAATCGAAATTCTGTGAAGCAATAACCTCTGCAGTTTTTTCCAGAACGTCCCATTCAAAATGAGATATGTAGACAATGATGTTCTCTGGATTATTAGCTGCTGGATGCCCAGGACTAGGTCACATCCATGCTTTAATTCATAGAAAGAAATGAACTAAAGTTGATTGGTCCTTACTTTCCCTTTCCCTTTTGAGTTTCTATTTTGTTTTTTTCTTTTCTTTCTAACCAGCCAAGCTCTACCTCTGTTTTCCTAAATGAATGCCACACATCAGTGATTCAGTGGCTGAGCAGGCACTGACCAGGCAGTGAAAATGTGCTTTATCATTCAGGTCTTACACCAGCCCCACTGGGGGGCACTGTCCTCATGTTACACAGGAGCAAAGTTATCGGTAAGGGTGCAGACCCAGCCTGCAGACTCCTCAGCTTCTCCCTCCAACACTTGCTCAGAGAGCCCTAAAGGCCTCTCCAGGCACATGAGGGCAAAGGTGGTCCTGAGACAGCCTTCCTGAGGAGGGGCCACAGAAGAGCTGCCTGTCTTAGCCTGAACCAAGGGGCCACAGATGAACACACACTCACTCCCCTTAGCAGATACCATGGCCCTGGGGATGTGCAGGGCCGTCTCCATGACGACCATGCTAAGGACTGGGCTCAACACCGGCCTCAACTATCCTGATGAGGTGTCCTGTATGACAGGGCTGCAATCCCTACGTCATCAAGGAGGGGCTGTCACAGACCTTTTGTAGAAAATACAGTAACTATTACTGATTGGTGAGGATGCTTTATTTCAGAGCCAACTCTCACCCCGGTGTTCATTCTATATGCAGGGAAAACAAACTGTTTGATATCGATATCGGGGGATCCCGGGGATCATATCATCTCTTTTCCTGGGCTACCTGCAGTCTCTCCCATCCCTCACCAGCAGGTGGCGCTGCCAAGTCCCTGAACCTCACTGGAGGCTGGACCTGTATCAGACGTGGGGACACTCCCCTGGGGGAGACAGGTGAGCACCATACAGCACGGAAGAGGGGCCGAGAAGGCTCTCCAGACCAACAGTCTGCAAGGAAAAACCACCATTAGATGCACAGTCCTTAAGGAAATGACACAAAATTTAGCAACTATTCAGACCTTAGGAGGGTAGATGCTTGTCTTGAAACAAAGTTCAGCAGACAAGAAGCGATGGGAATTCTGATCACCATGGAGTCGCTGGGTCGTGCAGCATGATGAAGCCTTGGACTCCAGGCGGCTCACGGCCATCAGAAGCACCTGTAAAGGGCCTTCTTCCTAAGTTGGCCTGGGGTCGTGCTTAGTGTGCTGGGCTCCACTGTGGCCGAGGCTGCTGGACAGTAGTCTTCTGTCACCCAGGAGACAGTAATAAGCTCCATCTTCTTCAACCACCATTGAATTACTGACTTCCTAATATGTAGCTATATCTGTTGCTAGTACATTTTGTGGCTTTCAAATCCAAGCTTTATATTTGGAACAGGCTGCCTGTTTCATTGTACCAGGTGTGATTTTATAAATAGAAAAAAGAGCAAGGAAGCGTTTTCCCATCCTATGGCATAGCGTAGAAGGGGCAGGAAATTCAAGATGCTTTGACAGGAAGCAGCTGCAGAGGTGGGGGCTGTTCGGCCTGGATACTTGCCTATGGCCAGAGTCATGGCCTTGAGCTTGCTCCTGACCAGCTTCACCACCATGCTCTTCTGCAGGGGAGTCGAGCGACAACAAAGGACAGACCGGCACTGCTTAGCAAGGAAGAGGAATTTGTCCTCCAGGTTTTTCTCGAGGGCGTAGGCCAGACTTCTCCCATCGATCACAAGGCTGGGGCTGGGGCCAGACATGGCAGCTGCAGAGGGCGGGCAGAGTGGGGAGAAGCCCACGCTCATGCCACCAGCGGTCTTGTCGGCAGCACTGTGGGGGCTCCTGGACTGCACATAGTGTAGGCACTGGTCCAGCAGGGCTGCGCACGCCTCCTGAAATGGACACGAGAGGATGGTGCAGGTCACTCGGCCGCATCACAGACCAGGCTACCCACACAACACATCTGAGAATCTCCAGGGACCCAGGCTGCAGGCTCTGCCCAGGAGGTGGCTCTCCTGGGCCTGGGAAGTCAGTAGAAGTAGATGACTTTCAACATGAAAGGATCTGAGTTGGTTTAGGGTTCCTATAAGACTCTACTTGATTCCATTATACTGTGTAGAGGTTAGGACAAAGCATTTTCACTTTGGGAGGCCTGGCCAGACTGGCTAGCTGCTGGCTAGTTAGGCTATGGGAGCTTTCCAGGCACTTCCCCATGGTCCTCAGAGGCCCTTACTCAGCCCTTCTTGTTTCCTAGTGAGGTACCAACAAAAGCTTCTGTTGTGATTAGCTCTGAAAGAAGAGTACTCAGTGTCTCCCTAAGCTCAGGAAAATGAAGTTTAAAAAAAAGCCTAATTACTGAGGGTTGGAATTGGCAGTGCCCTTCCAAAGCTGTATCTGAGTTCCAGAAAGAATAGGGAAACTTCCTGGGGAACCTGCAAGGTCAGGGGACAGAGGCGTAGGAAGGAAAAGTGTTTCCAAGAACGAACACACTCCAGGAAACTCAAGTGGTTCCTGGTCCTCCACGGATGGCCACGGATGGACAGTAGCCCACAGGTTAGTGAGCAGCTTCCTACAATGCACTGTGGGAATCCAGGTGTGTCCGACAAGCACTTAACTGAGGACCTTTTATATCGAGGAAAGTGAGTGAGACTGGAGAAAAGAAGACCAAGAAGATGCAGCTGTTGGCCCTGAGTGATGGGCAGGCAGCCGGACACACACACACACACACCCTCCCATGACCACAGCAAGTCACTGACAAGCATGTGCAACATGTCCCTGGATACAGAGAGGGGCAGACTTGCTTCCAGGCAGGGCTGGGAGTGGTGGTGACCAGGAAGGCCTTGCAGAGAATGCGGGACCTCATTGCAGGAATACCATGGATGCCCTGGTCCTAGTACAAGGCACTGACAAGGTAGGATGGAGCAAGCATGCCCTGCCTCCCCTACAGGTGCAGCTGTGGCACCTGGACAGATTCATAGAACCACTTTGAGTACTCAGAGTAAACAGCAGCTGTCAGGCTGGGGAAGAAGACTGGCATTCTAAACACACTGAACTGCAAGGTTTCCACTGTCACTCTGGCAGGCCCTCACCTGGACCCAGGTGTCACGGAAGCTGGAGGTGGGCACCGAGGCAGGGACAGAGAAAGCTCCAGCTCTAGAAGCCCTCTACTTCTGGCTTGAGGAGAGGAAAAGAGAACTTCCAATGTTTAGAGAAAATGGAGGAAACCCCATTTTTATTTATTTTTTCCTCTATTCTCTTGAACCCAGCCCCAGGCAATTTTGCTCTGTGGGCAGCAGTAGGAACAACAGTGGTAGCACAGCCATCTGTTGCTGGGGACTCTGAGGGAGGTGGTCCTTCCTTCCTATCAGAGCATCTGTGGCCCTGGGACAGCAAGGCAACGGCTGCCCTCCTTTCTGTCTGTCCTGCCACCACTTGGCCCTGGAAGTCGGTGCAGAAGTACAAAGCAGATCAAGGTAACTCAAACCCCAGCTTTCATGCCAGAGGGAGTCCCAGAGAATCAGAAAGTACTGGAAAAATTGTCAGGAGGGGGTAGCTTGGCAAAAATGTGAGACAGATTCTAACAGCTTGGCAAAGGCCAAACAAGACTCACATTGAAATCAACACCCCAAGGCTGTTCAGAGCCTGCAGGCTGCACCCAAGAGGACTGATATCCTGCCTTAAAAAAAATCCACATACTCCAAATTTAAAATGACCAGAGTGCCATTCAAAATACCCACAACATAACTCCAAATTTATCAGCATATAAAGAGCTAGGAAATTCTCAGTGCCTGTGGTAAAAGACAATCAACAGAAGCCAATGTCAAGATGACACACATACTGGAATTACTTGACAACGACTCTGAAGCAGCCATTATAAAAGTGTTCCAAGAAGTAAGAAAAAATTCTAAAAATGAATAGAAAGGAAGTCTCAGCAAAAAACAGAAGATATAAAGAGGAATCAAATAAAAATTTTAGAACACCCAAAACACATTAACGAAAATGAAAAGCTCACTGGATTCTACTTATGTGTCCATCATTGGATTACATAAATAATTTACATAATTTCTCTGTGCTCAGTGAGGGGGATTATAACATCCACACTCTCTAAGTGTGAGCTGTGCACAGTGACTTCCTTCCAGAGAGGACAGTGTGAGAATTAGTTTATGGGGGAGAAACCTGACAAAATTAACATCCACAGTGATACGTCATGTTAATAGAATGTACTCTTGATATGATGTGATGAAATGATGAAAATGGCCCTTTGTCTGTGGTCTTCTTCCCCAAAACTCATAACTTTAATCATGAGAAAGATATCAGACAAATTCCCACATAAAGACATTCTACGAAACACCTGAATGTATCTATCCTCAAAACTGTCAAGGTCATCAAAAATGAAGAAAGTTTGAGAAACTGTTATAGCCAGTAAGAGCCTAAGGAGACATGACGACTGAATGTAATGTGGATCCTGGGGACTACCCTGGTGGTGGTCCAGTGGTTAAGAATCCTCCTTCCAATGCAGGGGACGTGGGATCGATCCCTGGTCAGAGAACTAACATCCCACATGCCGTGGGGCAACTAAGCCCATGCACCACAACTACTGGCCCATGCGCTCTAGAGCCCACGCGCCACAACTAGAGAGCCTGCGTGCTGCAACTACTGAGCCCGCACACTCTAGAGCCCAAGCACCACAACCAGAGAGAAGCCTATGTGCTGCAATGAAGAGCCTGTGTGCTGCAACTACTGAGCCCGCACACTCTAGAGCCCAAGCACCACAACCAGAGAGAAGCCTGCGTGCTGCAATGAAGAGCCTGTGTGCTGCAACTAAGACCCGATGCAGCCAAATAAATAAATTGATTTAAAGAAAACGTAATGTGGGTCCTCAATGAGATTCTGGAAAACAGAAAGGACATTAGGTAAAAATTAAGGCAATCTGAATACAGCACAGATTTTAGTAAGTAACTGTATATCAATACCATATTAAAAATTGTAAAGATGTTAATAATAGGCAAAATTATGTATAGGTGAAACAGTACTATCTTCACAATTTTTTTGTAAATCTAAAACCATTCTATATAAAAAGTTTATTTTTAGAAAAACACTAAATGGGCTCAATAGAGGAATGGAGATAACAGAAGAAAAAGTCAGTGACCTCAAAGACAGATCAAGAGAAATTATCCAATTTGAATAAGAAAGAAAAAAAAATTGAAAACTGAAGAGCACCTGTGGGACCCTTGAGAAAATAACAAAAGACCCAATATTCATGTCATCAGTCTTACAGAAGAAGAGGAGAAAGTGCAGTGCAGAAAAAGTATCTGATGAAATAATGGCTGAAAACTTACCAAATCTGGTGAAAGACATAACCCCACAGATTAAAGAATCTTAGCAAATCCCAGATTTTAAATCAAAAGAAATCCATGCCCAAACACATTGTAATGAAACTACTTAAAATTATAGACAAAGAAAAACATAGGAAAGCAGCCAGATATAAATGATTCATTAGCTATGGGGTAATAATGATTCAAATGACTGTTGATTTCTCACTAGGTACCACAGTAAAATAAAGACATTATCTGATGAAGAAAAGCAAGAGCATTTGCCACCAGTGGACCTACTCTAAAAATTAGATAAAGGAAGTTCTTCCTAGAGAAGGGAAATTGTGCCACAGGAAACCTGAAACAACAGAAATGGAAGAAGAGCAACAGAAGTTGTAAATAAAATTTAATTTATGTAAATATAATTTATTTTAACTAAATATAATGGACCATTCTTTTCCTCTTGATTTCTTTAAAATATGCTTTTAGATTGAAAGCAAAAAATATAATATCTGATGAGGATTTCAATTTATGCAGTTGTAATATATGACACTATCAATGTTAGGGGGAAGAGTAAGGGGCAAGTGGAGTGGTAAGATTTCTTCATCCCACTGATTCTAAGTAGACTGTGACAACTTAAGTATGCATAGTGCAATCCTAGAAAATACACTAAAAAAGCTAAGTGATGTCGAAACATAAGAGACAAATTAAAATGAAATACTAAAAAATGTTCAAATAACCCAAAAGAAGGTAGAAAAAGGAATGGAGGAACAAAAAACAGAGAATAATAAGAAAACAAAAGATAAAATAGTAGACTTGAATCCAAACATATTGATAATTATAATAAATGTAAATGATCTAAGCATACCAATTAAAAGGGACTGTCTGAATATATGAAAACATGACCTATCTACCAAAAAAAACATAAACAAACAAAAAACCTCACCTCATTTCAAATGTAATGCTACAGGTAGATTAAAAACTAAAGGATCAAACAAGGTATGCCATGCAAACAGAAATCAAAATAGCTGGAGTAGCTATTTGGGGCCAGAGTAAATTATCTCAGGCTTTTCAGATCATTCAGTCTCTGTGGCAACTACTCAAAACTGCCATTATAGCATGAAAACAGCCAAAGATTGTATATAAAAACATGGGGAAGGCTGTGTTCAAATAAAACTCTACAGAAGCAGGTGGTAGGTTGGATTTGACCCATAGGCCACAGTTTGCTGACCCCTATTATAGAAAAACTGAACCATACCATCTCTCAACTGGATCTAATTGATATACCAGGCAACAACACGGCAGAACACACATCCTTTTCATATGCATATGAACATTCACCAAGATAGACCATACCCTGGGTCATTAAAAAAATTAATATGAAAGAATTAAAATCATAAAAAGCATATTCTATGACGATAATGGATAGAAATCAATAAAATAGGTTTCAAATAGAAATCAGTAACAGAAAGAAAATAGGAAAACTCCAAACAGTTGGAAATTAAACAAAACACTGCCTATTTTAAGACATTTAAAAACCCACAGGACAGCATGGTATTGGTGAAGGGACAGACACACAGATCAATGGAACAGAATAAAAGTCTAGAAATAGACCCACACAAATAGGACCAATTGATTTTCAACAAAGGTGTAAAGACAATTCAGTGGAAAAAAGACTGTCCACAAACGGTGCCTGAATAATGCAGAAAAATGCAGTTTGATGTAAACCTCACACCTTAGACAAAATTCTACACAAAAAAGATTGTGTTTAAAGCTGAGATGCTAAACTATAAAAGTTTTAGAAGAAAATAAAGGAGAAATCCTTGTGATTAGGCACATCTTAAGTGTGACACCTAGAGCATGATCCATAAAAGTTAGACTTTGTCATCTGCTGGAGGAGATGTTCCAAGGGAGAGTCAGTCCTCGAGGAATCAGAGCCCCGGCCAGGGCCTATGGGAAGAGATCCACCCTCCACACTTGGGGATTTCAGTCAATAAATGTGACAAATGAAAACCCACATGCCACTGGGGCATCCGTGAGACAACACATGCCATCCTGAGGACACCAAGGCAGAATGGACTGCTGCCCTGGCTCCATGTGACCTCATGAAAAACACTCTCTGATACTGCTGGCTGGAAAGTATCTCAGGAAAAAGCGGGTTGAACTTTGCTTTATAAAGCTCAGATGCGTGTTCCTAAGAAATCCCAGCAAATCCCACATCTTCCAAGACTATGACAAGCACGTTCTGATTGCCAGAAACACAACACAGGTGCAAACAGAGCAGAGGGCAAAGGCCCGCCTCACAGCGGCTGCCAGAAATGGAAGGCATTCTTTCCTGCTCTGCTCTGGGGCTGGTGGGGTGTGAGGCTGGCCAGGCAGAGCGGGTCTCCCCGACATCCACCCACCTGGGATTCGGCGTTCAGGGTGATGACTTCCTCGTCGTGGTCCAGCAGTTTGCAGGCGTAAGCAATGTTAATGGCTGTTTCCTGTTTGTCACCAGTGAGAACCCAAATCTGCAGGCCTGCTTGACGCAATTTAGCAATGGTTTCAGGGACTCCGTCCTGCAGGCGGTCTTCAATCCCAGTGGCACCTGGTCAAAGGTACAACAGTGTGGGTAAGCCCCCTGCTCATGGGCCCCGACCCTGACCGGCATGAATGCCTCACTCCAACACAGCAGAGGTGCTGGCCCCACCCTGCAGATTGGGCCCTGCTGTGGTCCATCTTATCTGGAAGCACTCGGGTGATTCCTCATTCAGGACATGGGGGCACCTTCACTAGCTCTCGATTCCACATGGTAGGGATACCTGGGAGGCAATGAACATAATTCTCTGGACGTACAACAGAGCACCTCCAATGCTTTCTAACATGCAGACAACTTTTAACTTTACAGATAGCTTGGAAACGAAGCTTGTGGGGAGATGGTGGGAGTGACCATATTCTGAGGGATGAAAAGTTTTAAAACTTATCCATCCTAGGGCTTCCCTGGTGGCGCAGTGGTTGAGAGTCCGCCTGCCGATGCAGGGGACGCGGGTTCGTGCCCCGGTCTGGGAAGGTCCCACATGCTGCGGAGCAGCTGGGCCCATGGGCCATGGCCGCTGAGCCTGCGAGTCCGGAGCCTGTACTCTGCAACGGGAGAGGCCCGCGTACCGCAAAAAAAAAACGTATCCATCCACAGATAGCTTCTGGTGAATGACACCCACAGTGCTTGCTCTCAACAATGCTTACCATTAGCTGTCGATCAGCAACATTATCCTGAATGTTTTTTCCACAAAAATAATGATTAAGGGGCAGATTTTCCCATGCAGGTCTCAGTATATTGGGAAAAATATACTACTCAATGCAGAAAAGTGTCCTCTAGGCCAGCCTGTTTTTCCCCTCCATTTCCAACTTGGTGAGATGGTCTCACCTTCCTTCTAGACGTGCAGCATTGCCTGAGGCCTCCTTGTCAGCCTTGTCTTTCTCTTTTATGCATGCTGCTCCCTGTGCTGGGATGCCGTTATAGACTGAATGTTTGTGTCCCCCCTAAAAATTCATAGGTTGATGCCCTAACCCCCAAGGTAGTGGCATTAGGAGGTGGGGCCTTTGGGAGGTGATTAGGTCATGAAGGTGGAACCCTCATGAATGGGATTTGTGCCCTCACAGCAAAAGACACAAGGGAGACGACTTCTCGCCGCTGTGCAAGGATGCAGAAGGAAGGCAGCCGTCTGCAAACCAGGAAGACAGCCCTTATCAGGAACCAAACTGGCCAGCACTTTGACCTGAGACTTCCAGCTTCCAGAACTGTTGAGAAATAAATGTCTGCTGTTTAAGTCACCTTGTCTATGGAAGTTTTGTTCAAGCAGCCTGAAATGACTAAGAGAGACACCATTTCCTTTTCTCTGCCTTGAATGGGTGAGGTGGCAGGTGCGGGGAGGAAGGAGTCAAGGTAGAACACACGTACAAAAAGTGCACATTTCTTAAGTATACCCTTTGATGCACTTTCACAAATCACACAGCTGTGTAGTCAGCCCTGAGCTCAGGAAACAGTGTCACCAACTCCCCAGAAGCCCCCCTCAGGGGCAATTGGTTGTCTTCTCTCTTCCATCTCATGCAGCCTGTGTGGGGTGTTGGACCTGGGCCTACCCCACACTTGATGAATGCACCAGAAGGTTAAGTGGTAACTTGGGAAGGACCCAGAAAGGAGGAGGGGACATTGCACCCAAGATTTCCTCTGCTCTGAACCATTAAGTCCTCCCAGGAAGGACCAGGCAGGGGTGTGGGGTTCAAGGTCTGCTTAGGAATGGAACCACTTTATGCTGCTTGCTCATGGTGAGCATGGCCCTGACCACCCTCCTGGCCCATCTCCCCTTCCCCAGCTCTGTGGCTCTAACATTAGAATAGAGTGTGCATCCCTGGCTCCTTATCTTCACCAGCCAACAGAGTCGACATCTCTCAGTGCATCCTAAGTGTCACTTCTGCTAGAATAGATTCCCTGATGTGGGGGAAAGAGGAAGGGATGATCTTGCCACCTCTGCGTGTTCATAGTGTCTTATTCATACTTAATAATAATGATTGTGGAATAATCATAATCATAGCTAACCTTGATGGATTCCTATATGCCAGAAAAAGTTTTCACAGCTTCCCTAAGATGTGAGAACTACAATGATCCCCACAACACAGGTGTGGAAAGCAGGGTGAGGGAAGTGAGTTAGCCAGGGAAGGGCCAGCATTCCCCTTACGGTATGTCTCTGATTCAAACCTCTGAGCTACATGTCTGCTCTAGGATAGCACTTCCTACAATGCAGTGCTTTGTGTACAACTCAACCACTACCCGCTCTTCACTAGATGGGGATTTTCTGCAGAAAGGCCTTCTATCTCCCATCCTTGTACTCTGGCCACTCATCCAGGGCTCCTTGTCAAGTGTCCACCAAGAAAGAAAGCAAGGAAGACCTTGTAGATAAATTCCCATCCAGAGGAAGTCTGCCTCTTTTCAGGGAAAACCTAACACCTTGAAAACATACCCTCTTTATTTCAGGAGCTTATTGGTCAAAGTAATGGACTCCTAATTGACTGCCCCTCACCTATATAATGTGCATGTTTGAATCAAACACAGGGTATTAATGAACTTAGAAATATAGTTATGGAAAGCATGTCTGTCTCAGCGTGAACTATGGCTGAGAATAAAGAGGCAATCTGAGGAACAGTCCTTTTAAAATGATCTGGAAGCCTAGTATCTCCTTTCAGCTCTCCAAGGTAGCTTGTTTGTAATATAATTTATGTGACTTTGAATAAATGTCACCTTCCTTACAACCTGATCCTTGGGAGAACCTGGCATTTTGAGTATCATAACCAGGGTAGTTAGTGGGGTTCAAGGTAGTGCTACCTTACTTCACTGCACTCAGATGTCAGGTAGCTTTCAATGGAGGGGAAAAATCTCACCAACTGGAAAGTTTCAGATGACATTTGGAGAAACCAGCAAGAACGCTGGGGAGAATCAGCAGAATGTTGTCTTTTGAATTTAGGTTCTTGGCCAGAACATTATGGAAAAGAAAATTTCAAGAACACGGTGGGAATGACAATCCTTGCCCTGTGGCTCTCTGATGTTACTTAATGTAAGAACCTAAATGAAAAGGTTTTAAAAAGGGGTATTTGGTATGGGATATTAAAAATATAAAAGCTGACTTCACATTTCTCAAATACAAATCATCCACGGTGCCCATGGATGAAGCAGTGGTGACCACTGAGGTGGGGGTTCTCCCACTCTCCAGCTTGGCTTCATCATTTGAACCATAAACATTCCAGGTTGTAGGGGATGGTACATGTTTAAGAACTGGCTTGCAGGAAGAAGGCTGATTACTGTGTTTGCCATTTCTGTGGTCCCAATCAGCAGAGAGTCTGTGCAGAAGATGCCAGCCAGGCCACACAGGTATGGAAGCAGTAACACTAGCTTCATCACCTTCACCGTGCAGCTACGTGGGGCTGGACCTAGTGCCTGCACCTTGCTCAGTGCTTTGCTGCATCCCCTCTGCTCACCCTCACAGAACTATTACCTCCACTTGGCAGATAAGGAAACTGAGATACAAGTGCCCAGGCTCACATGGCCAGTAAGTGGCAGAGCCAGGACTGGACAACTGAGCCAGGGCTCCTAGACTCTGAAAGAAAGAAAGAAAGGAGTGCCTGCAAAGACAGGCAGAGGAGGGACAGCTCAGGGACTCATAGCTGTGTTCTCAAACAGTTAAGGTCTTATCCTGTGGAAAAGGGAATGGTTTGCAGGATGCTGCAAACTCCACCCGGCCCCGTGGCACCCGCCCGCTGGAGAGCGTAATTACCCAACAGATGCAGATTCCTCTCCAGGCGAATGGCAGACTGAAACAGGAGCTCCTCGCGGTTGTCCAGGGCGGATTCCGCTTCCAAGTGGCTCTGCAGCCAACAGGCATACTCTTCCTTACTCAGAACCTGGGTGAGAGCCGCTGATGAGCACCCAGGCCGAGCCCCGTGGCCGGCCCCGCTCCTTCCGCGAAGCCACGCCTACTCACCCTCTTGGCGATGCACAAGGTGCGCAGGCCCTCCACAGCGTACAGGTTGAGGTAGTTCTGAGTCTTGCTCCAGATCTTCTTTTGATGCCTTCCTCTGGCGTCATCTAAGTTGGAGTAAGAGCAGAAACAAGGATGAGTGAGAACAACAGAGCCCAGTGAAATGGCCTGGACTCCCAGGACACCTGGCCCGTTGAAATGAGTTTGCATATATGCAGTTTCTGCAGCTGAGAGCTCAGCGCCATCAGAGGTTCTAGCTGGGTACTCTTCTCACCCAGGGAGAGAAAACAGCCACATTTTCAGGTCTCTAAAGTAATCATACTCAGAGAGCCAGAAAGTAGGATGATGGCTGCCAGGGGCTGGGGGGAGGGGAGAAAGGATTTGTACAGAGCTTCAGTTTTGCAAGATGAAAATTTCTGGAGATCTGCTGCAGACCAATGTGAATATACTCAACACTACTGAACTGTACACTTAAAACTGGTTAAGATGGTAAATTTATACTGTGGGTTTTTTTTAACCACACACACACACACACACACACACACACACACACACACAAAACAACTAAGAAATTAGCTATCAGCTAGTAAGATTTTTCCAAACATCCACCCTTTTCTGTTTTCTGTAGACACAGATGTGGAACAGACTTGCTGTTTATTACCAGACTGCAGAAGTGCTGACTCTGAGCCTCACCACTGTGGAATCCATGGCAAAGTGACACACACCTTCGTAACTCCACCATGTTCTTGGGTCAATAATTGTTAGTGAGAAGGCAGAAGGCACTTTCGTTTTCGTGTGATAAAAGTATGTTAGGAGTGAATGTGTTTCAGAGCCAGTGAGGACGATGTGGCCCTCCCCATTCTGCCTCACTGTAGCTGGCTGCAGTTGGAATGCTAGCAGGAATTTTGTTGCAATTCATTAAGCAGGAATGTCATAGGCGCCCTGTCACATCACTGTGATTTACTCCAACAGCCTCCAGAAAGGGCGCCCAGAAAACATCTGCATCAGTAGATTTAGCCCACCTCTTGCTTCATTACTTGTCAGTAGTATACATGTTCAATATAAAACTTAAAGCAAAAGTTAGATGTTATTTTAAAAAGAACCTCATAACATTTTTGACTATTTCTAATATCCCTTGTTGAAATGAGAATCTCACATAAACAAAACCTCATTAAGAGTGATCTGGCATCTTTTCGTCCAGGAGGTGGGTGTAAATGGAGGCACATAAACTTCCCGTTTAGGAAAAGTCATACTTAAAAGTGCAGTTTCTATCCTCCTACACCAGTCATGTTGCCAGACAGAATATAAGATGCCCAAATATCTGGAGAAAACTATAATCCAAAAAGATACATGCACCCCAATGTTCACTGTAGCACTATTCACAATAGCCAAGACATGGAAGCAACCTAAGTGTCCATCAACAGAGGAATGGATGAAGAAGCTGTGATACATATGTACACAATGGAATACTATTCAGCCATAAAAAAAGAAATAATGCCATTTGCAGCAACATGGACGGACCTAGAGATTATCGTACTAAGTGAAATAAGTTGGACAGAGAAAGACAAATACCATATGATATCACATATATGGAAACTAAAATATGGCACAAATGAACTTATCTATGAAACAGAAACAGACTCACAGAGAGAGAACAGATTTGTGGTTGCCAAGGGGGTGAGGGGTAGAGGAGGTATGGATTGGGTGTTTTGGGACTAGCAGATGCAAAGATATATAGAATGGATAAATAACAAGGTCCTACTGTATAGCACAGGGAACTATAACAAGCACTTTGCTGTGCATCAGAAATTAACACAACATTGTAAATCAACTTATACATCAATAAAATAAATTTTTTTAAAAAGAATAAAGGTGAGAAATGATTTACACCTTCCAAAAAATAAGAATATAAGATGCCCAAATAGCACATAGGACATACTTTTACTAAAAACATTATTTGTCGTTTATCTGAGATTAAATTTTAACTAGACAGTCAATATATTTTCTTTGCTAAATCTGGCAACCCTACTTTCCAGTGGTGAGGCCCCTGGTCTGGGGAAGGCTGTCTACTAACCAGGTCAGCTCCTTGACACACGAAACACTCTTAATCTTCTAGATCTGTGCTCTTCATGGAGAAGACAGTGCCCCCAACAGACCGAAGACTGGTCCCTTGGAGGCAAAAAATCTTATTACGCATAAAGCACAGATACATGTACAGTACATAAACAAATATACAGCATATCTGTGGCATTAAAATGTCATGGAAGGGCCATTAGAAAAAAAATATCTAAAAAGACTCCTTAAGGGGGCAATAATGAAAAAAAGAGAGAGAGAGTTGGGAAACACTGCCCTAGATTATTGTGCTATAGGAATTTAAATTTCCTGAAAAGATGACACTGAAAGTCATCTTAATTTTGACTACCATTTACTCCTGGTATTGTGATAACATTATTCCAGATTCTGACTGTTCTTTGAGCAAAGACATGTCTAGCTGAGGGACTCTGGAATTAACAGTAATAAAGTACTTGAGTTGTCCAGAGGGGGAGGGGAAGGCTGCATTCCAGAGCAGGAGCGGGATGCAGGGGCTGTGATGCTGCCCTTAACCACACTGGTCCAAACAAAACTAATGAGTGAGAGAAGGCAGGGTGGGCCACTGGGGACGCAGGGTGCCCTGGACAAGGGTGCGGTCACAGACCACACTGACATGTTTCTGTGCAGGACGGAGCCCACCCAGCCCAGCAGGGAGAGAAGCCGTGACCGCCACATCTTGCCCATCCCTCCCCCTCTATCCTTGCCCTTGGAGGAGGATGGAGCCATCACAAGTTTTGTGTCTTAAAGACCACACAGGGACTTCCCTGGTGGCGCAGTGGTTGAGAATCTGCATGCCAGTGCACGGGACACGGGTTCGAGCCCTGGTCTGGGAGGATCCCACATGCCGCGGAGCAACTAAGCCCATGCACCACAACTACTGAACCTGCACTCTGGAGCCCGCAAGCCACAACTACTGAGCCCATGTGGCACAACTACTGAAGGTTGTGGGCCTGGGGCCCGTGCTCCACAATGGGAGAAGCTACCGCAATGAGAGGCCTGCACACCACAACAAAGAGTAGACCCTGCTCACCATAACTAGGAAAAGCCCACATGCAGCAATGAAGACCCAACGAAGGAAGGAAGGAAGGAAGGGAAACCACACAGAATGGCACTGGACTGAACCTCAGGCAAGTGAATCTTAAGGAAAAGAAACCAGAGAGAAGGGAAAGGGACCCAGCTTATGCTTTATGCCTATAACACACCAAGCACTGTGCTAGGAGCTTTGACAGGGGCTTCTTGTGAGGTCAGAAGCCTGATTTCCTTTGTACAGATGGGAAACTGAGGCACAGGAGGAGTGACTTGTCCAGGGTGACCCCAGCCCATAAATGTAGACTTGGGATTTGAAGGTCTGTAAGGTCTGTAAGGTAATGGGTGGGGTAGAGTCCCTGCTTTCTACTTGACCCCACACAAGCTAGTGGCAGGGCAGGCAAGACATAGCCACATCCTAAAAATACAACACATTCCCCATCCACCACCAGCTTAACCTTCTCGTGCCCTTTTTGGTAAAAGTGTTGTGAACTCTTTGAAGAAAGATGTTGGACACTCATGTGCCCTCCTCACTTTATCGCCTGCACACAGGTAGAGCAGCTTGGCCATCTGCAAGCCTGCTCTGCTCCATACCCTGCCCACCCCACCTCCAAAGTGAAAGTTGAATGATTTATGTACAATGTCAGGGTGTCACTGGTGGATAACTTCAGGATTACCCCAGAGCCATCCTCTTTCTTGGTAAACCACGGGGGGCTCTGAACATCCTGAATCTTAAATTGCCTGGTGTCTACATGTAGCTCTGACCGATTCAAACTTATTTGAAGTGCACACTGCTTGGAAATTCCCAGAGGAAGGCAGAGATCTACACAAACTGCTTATTTTTAAGGTGCCCCCTTCAATGTCACGGTTTGGGCAATGTTGTGCTTTGAACCTGTCTGTTCCATGGCTTTGTTCTTTCTCACCTGTAGTTAATTCCTCCCAGGACCAGGTGGAGGGGTCTGGGAAGCTCCCCAGCTTGCATAAGGGCTCCCTTCACCCCTTGACCTTGAAGCTGACTCTGAGTGATAGAAGTTTTATTTGTTTGTGCTTCGTCTAGAAATTTGAGGCTTTCTACTCATTTTTAAAAGTGCACTGCCAAAAAAAAAAAAAAAAAGTGCACTGCCAGCCAAGTACAAGCGTGGCCACTGCTGCAGCCTTCTTGGTTGCTCTCGTGTCCCTTGCAACAGCTCAGCAGGCTCCCTGCCCTCTCTCTGGGGTGGGTGTAAGCCTCTCCTGCCATCCCATCCCACCCTTGCTTGCTAGAGCTGGTCCAGTCTTTTCACCTTATCCATGACCCACTGTATGTAGTAAAGTCTGAAACACAGCGGTCCATTAAACTATCTTTAATACAAGGCTGTGGAATAGGATAAAGGTGATATTTTTGCAGTAGAATAAAATCTTCTCAGATAATTGCCATACCTATCTGTTTTTCTTTTGCATGGATGCAAAATCAAATTTCAGAATGAAGGAGGCCCTTGGAATGCAAAATCAGCCTGTAAATTGGATTCTACATCCACCCTAGAACCAACACACGGGTAGGAAGGCAAACCCTGCCCTGGAGTAGGTCACCCTCAAGAAAGGCCATGCAAACCGCTTTCAAAGACGCATTTGCAATTCGCTCAGCTGCCTTTGGGAGGCGATAGCTCTGTGACAGGAAAATGGATTTGTCTGCAGAGATCCACCAGTGCACTTTCCCTTAACTGGAGCTGGAGTCCTGTTCTGAGGCACTGAGGTCACGGCGAGAGGACCGTGGGAAGCAAAGTGGTAACCCCTAGCTCCGTTCCAGAGCCCCAGAAGGGCATATCCAGCGTAAGGATTTCCCACAGGTGGTACCCAGAGCTGTTTCCAGGATATAGAAGAGAGGGAGGCTGTGGGGGTCAGGCAGTGGTCCCTCTCCCATCTGCCATCTGCCATCTACCCCGCTTCTCCCCCTTGGAGGTCAGATGTGACCTCTTTTGTCCTCTGGGCACAGAGGGAGGGGTGACTAGGTTTACTAGTGGGGACCCAGGCCCTCCCCCTTCCAAGTCCCAGAAGCATTTGTATCTGGAAAGAGGTACAAGTCTTTCTGCTAAACAAAGTTTCACCCTCTACACCAGTGGTATATGAACCCCTCTTTTTCAACCCGAAAGTTACATGGAAGTCAAGTGCAAAAGAGACCACGATGGAGGTTCTTGGCTGTAAGATGGCCAGAGGCCAGCAGCCCCCACTACCTGGGCCCTCGCTGTGGCCTGAGAACACTCCATAAATGGGCTAAAAACCATGGCTTGGGCCTCATAGGTGCCCAAGGTCCAAGCGATCACAGGGCAGAAAGGAACCTTCTGGGACTTCTAATCTAAAAGCTCTTAACCTGCATTGCCCAGATTTAAACCTGATGCTAGGCCTCACCCCCATTAATCCCCAACCCCATTCTTCTGAGGTGGGTTCAGGCACTGAAGCCCTCCATCCACTGGGCCCTCCCCCCAATTCTAGTCCAAACCCTTCAGACAAGGAAAAGCCCACCCAGAGAGGCAAAGCTCCACTGGAGGGAGGGGCTGGTTTCTCAGGACTGCTCCCTGCAGTGGGCAGCTGCTAGTGGAGGGGAGCAGGGTACCTGTGGAGCAGGGCAGCAGGAGGTCCATGACCACCGAGTCGGCCCCCTTGGTGTAGACGTTGATCTCGTCCGTGAGTGGGTGCCGGATCACCACTGACATCCTCTTGCGGATGGAGTCGAAGCCCAGCGTGTGCAGGAGCTCGAAGGTAAGCCTGCCCAGGTGGGGCAGCTCTACCGACACCTGGTCGTGCAGTCGGTCCACGAGCGCGCAGCTGTAGGCGCGGGCGGCGTAGACGAGAGCTGCCTCGTCGGGGCTCTCGGCCTCGTAGCGCAGCTCCCGCTCGGGCTCAGGCTCCTGTGCTGAGCACTCAGGTGCCCAGCCGTCTGCCCCGCTGCTGTAGCCATTGCTGGCAAGGCCTGGGGCCGGCGGGCGCAGCCTCTCCTCCAGCCGGAACAACGTGCCGTTGTTGGCCAGCGTGGACAAGAGGCTGGACTTGTGCACCGACTTGTTGGTGGCCATGCTCCCAATGCTGCTGCAGCCCGAGGCCAGGCGGCTGGGCGTGAACCTCCGGAGGAAATCTTCTATCGTCTTCACCGGGGACTTCAGCTCGAAGCGCACCCTCACCTGCCAGGGAAGTAGTCGGAAGACAGGTTAGGTGTCTCCCAAGAGCCCTCACCCTGACTCCCTTAGGGCCGCCCTCCACTTCCCCAGGGGGGCCTGAATACGGATTTCCCATTTCCCACTGAAAATTGCAACCAGAGTCAGCATTTCTTCCTTGAGACTATCCCTTGGCCTCTTCCTCTTCACCTCAACACAGGTTCTGCCATATTCACTCTTTCAGGATGTGACTGTAGGGTAGCAATGACCAAGGCCCGGGATGGACTCAGGGCATTGGGTGGCCTGTGGTTCCCAAGGCTTTGGGACTGTCCCCTCACTGCAGTGGCCCATGGCTTTACAGAAACTTCCCAGGAGTGGGCCTGCCACTGCCTGGCATGAACCCTGGATTTTTTTTTTTTCAATTAAAAAAAAACATTTAACAAAAGACCAATTTATACATTCTTTTGAATTATGTCCATAAAAAACTTAAATTTACACAAAATTTCCCAAACCCAAAAGAATCTTTCGAAACAAATGAAATACATAGGCAAATTCAGGCTCCAAATCCTTAAACAAATGTTTAAAAAATCACAATAAATTGTGTATTTTCTAAAGAGGACTGAAAACAACAAAACAACATGTATAAAATTGTTAAAGTTTCAAAAAGCTCAATATGGAGCAACAAAGCAACACATTATTTAAATGAGTGCTGTATGCTAATGATGATACAATATACCTATTTTAATTTTCTGCTAGATAATGGATTTAGAGCAAATGTTGAAACAATCAAACCACTGAATTACAGTTACCCCTTAATCTTTGCAATTTTGTCCATGGGTCTGAAGTTGTGAATTGTAGTAAGAGCCTCCAGAAACGTCAGGCATTTGGTAAAACAAGGCACATGGGACCAATTTTGATGAAGGTGCTTTTTCTTTGGTCTTCTACTGACTTTAAATATTGCTACATATCCAAGTGGGAGATTCGGACAGCCATGCCAGAGCTCCTGCTAGCTCCAAATGCCCTTGAAGGTGGCACCCACCCACAGGTGGGCACAGAAATGCATCCAGAGACATGTTCATGTGCAGTCTGAGGATTCTGCTCCCTACCTGGAACTCACTCCATGTGTGACCATGGGCACACACCTCAGTCATGTCGGGGTCTCTCTCGCTTATTCAGTAATTGCAACAATGCCTAGGGTCAGTCAGGTAGGGTCTAACCTAGAAACCAGACCCCTCTTCAGGGAAGTATTCCAGAGGGACTGAACAGGGTGGTGGAAGAACCCAGAGGCCAGACGAGGGATGCCAAGGCTGCTGAGAGCTGAACTGCAAAAGGAAGCAGCCTCCACCCAGGGCTGATGGCACAAGCCTGTGCTCTCTGAGTGTCAGAGCCCGTCCACCTGGGATCCGCCAGGCCCACTGGGGCCTCCAAAAGCCAGTGGGGTATGAGCAAAGAGTACAGGGGGGTCACATTGCTGCCAGATATGTTGCTGCCGCAGAGAGGGCAGGGGCCCCTTGTTCACCCTCCATCACAACAATGGCTTCACCAGCAGAACCTGCTGGAAGGCCCAGGAGGAGGGGAAGGAGTCTGGGAGAGTGGGGGTGACAGGGTACAGACCTATAGTGTGCATCAGCCCTAGAACACCTTCATTTGTATCCACTTAAAGTTGCCTAGCTGCATGACGCACAGCCATGCTTAGGTGCACCCCACCCCCTGCAATACCACCTGGTCCACCCGGAGGAGCGCTTGAGTTATAGAGGTTCCTTTCACATATAAAACCTTACTCTCTTTGGAGAGAACCTTGATGTTAACCCAAACAAAACCCAACTTGGTGTTGCTATGTTTCTACCACCCAAAGTAACTTCCCACTGATTCTCAACCACTTCCTGAACGCCAATGTTAAAGGCCTTTATTAACATCAAATACATTTACTATGTGCCAAACTCTACTCTGAGACCTTTCGCTGAATCCCACCACCGCCCCCACATCCCAGACAAGGTGCCAAAGACACAGGAGGGGACCAGCTTATAGTGTCGTCAGGATGCAAGTCCAGGCGGCTCCTACCAGAGTCTGGGCCCCAGCCCATCCTGTCCCCTCTCATGTAAGAATCTAGGACCCTGAGGCTCTGGTCAGCATGGAGGGCAGCCACCCTCTTGCCACTGCCCACCTTGGGCCACGCCTGTATGCTCTGTGCCCCTCTCATCCTGGGCTCAGTAGCTGTCTCTGGCTGGCTGCCCTCTCCCTCTTCGCCACAGTCCTAGCACCTGCCCACTGCAGTCTGAGGATGTCACCACAGAGCTACTGAGCTGGCCTGCCCCGTCTGAAGCCCCCAGCACACCCCCTGAAACCTGAGAGTGGTGCTGAGTGACCGGGCTCCTGCAAGACAGGGAAGCATGCTCCCTCTCAGGAAGACTGACACCAGTGGGGCCACACCTAGGGGCAGGGGCTCTGCGGGCTCACAGTACGATGCTCCAGAACTTGCCTTTTGTCGTGGCTGATCCGGGGATGTCACCACCACTGTGTTGCAGATGGTGAGTGCAATGAAGAAGTCGAAAATGTCAGACAGCTCAGGCGAGAGGTGGGCCAATGGGTGCTCCTGGTGCCTTGCAAAGGCCAGGCACCTGTCACACTCGCTCACCTTCTCCAGCAGCTTCGGGTCGGGCGTTATGTCCTTCTCCTGGGAAGAACACAAGGGCCGAAGGGTCAGTCTGACCCAGTGACCTGCCAAGTGTCCTTTTTAGTGCTTGACTATGTAAGGCACCTTGATTTTACTAGAAGCTGTAAACAGACCTTCACCTCATATGTACACACGTCATTTTATAATTACAAATTATGTATAATCTTGATTGTATAAGAATATACAGCTAACATATGAAATGCATATATTCTTATACATAAGAAGGTACACATGTTCTTTTTATAAAATAATACCTCCAAGAATATATATTATTATAAAATTAACATATCTTACTCAGAAAGATTTGGAAAAATAAGAGAATAATAGGGAAAATGTAACAGATCTCTATCACACCACCTTACAGTAATATATACTTTTTAAAAAACATGCTTCTCTGCCTTTCCTTCGTCTTTTTTCTATACATGTACATTTTTAATCAAAATATTTTATACATAAATTGGCAGTTTCCATTTCCCCAAAAACATTATATTGCCTCAACTTTACCAGGCCTTTAAGAGCCATTTGAAAACATAATTTTTAACAGCATAAAAACAGACACACCATAATTTATTTGACCATTCCTTTATCACTGGGTACATTTTTTCGCTGTTTTATTGATGTAAATAACACACTGATAAGCTTCTATGCACAGAAATCTTTCACTGAATCACTAACTTCCTAGGTCAGAAGTTGGAACATTTCAAATACTCTTAACCCGTATTGATTGTGAAATTGATGTCAGGAAAACCTTCTCCAACACAGCCTCCCTGCTGCTCGGGTGACAGCTCCCCGCCCACGTGCCCCATGTAAACCCAACAACAATCAGTGACCACAAGTCTAGATGACCTCTATTCAAATGGCACCTTCTATATGGGTTTCGAAGGACATAAAAGAATGAGGCCACCATACATGAACAAAACGGATTCTCCCTCTCTGGTCTTCAAAAATTTTAGAAGTGAAAGGATCTTTTAGAGGTTGTCACTCACGTACTTCTGGAAATTTCCCTGCCGGATGAGAATGGTCCATAAATGTTTGGGCGGTTGACAAGGCAAAGGATGGATTTGGGTTCATCTAATTAAATTTCTTTTTTTTAATCTGACTTTGCTTTTGCACAGTTGTCATCTTGCCCTGATGTTTTACACATTTCATAGGGCAGGACAGACTTCCTCCCCGTCACCCACTTGGCTGGGTCATCGGCAGTCCCCGCCTGGTAAGGGGACCTAATCAGTGTTTTGGAAAAGATACAGCAGTGTGGGAAGAAGGCACTGGACAGAAAAACATCCCCTAACTGAACAGAGGTAACTCCCCAGTGAAGAACAGACACTTTTGGTGACTGGGGGAGGTGACAGCGGGAAGGAGGGCTGCAGGACTCACCATGGGGCTGCTGAAGGCTGTGTGCTTGGACAGCATGCTGGCCCTCTTGGCCTCGGCACGGCTGCTGGTGCGCCGGTGTGACCTGGTGCTCTGGCTCCGATGCACGACTCGGATGCTTTGGTGGCTCCCGGTGCTGCTGCGCTGGGGCAGTGAGCCCCCTCTGGGCACCACCTCCTCCTCCTCCGAGTCTGCTTCCTGGTACCTGGCCAGACGCCGGGCTGTGGGGGAGGGGAACTAAGTGACATCGTGGGGAGGCTGTGTGTGATACTGAAGGGTCTAGGTTCCACAAGGCATCCAGCAGGGCACCCTGGGCCCTCACCACCCTCGTTCTCTGATGGCGAGGCCATGTTTGACAGGGGTTTCCACTGAGGGATGGGGGATGTTCTCATTTACATGCACCTTCAGTGGACCCGATGGGGCTTATGTTCTCAACCCCACGTCACAGATGAGAAGACTGAGCCTCATCTGTTAAGGTCATGGGATGCAGGGGCAGGGGGTTGAGATGGTACCCAGGCCCACGGGATGCCAAAGCTCAGGTCCCGCCCGTGATGGCAAAGGGGCCACCCCATCCCACAAAAAGTCAGATGTGGGTGGAGATGGGTCCACATACAGCCCCTCTGTTCAGGGGGAGCCCCCATGTGAATGGGGTGGGTGGGCAGGTGGCTGGGAGGCCCACAGAGTAGCTGGGTTCCAGGCTTTGACCTTCATGCCAGGGTCACAGGGCCACCAGCTTACTGGGGCTGTCAGGACAGATCACGCATTGAGTATCTGCCTTGCAGTCAAGCAGAAATAACGGTTCTCAGGCTGTGTTGACGGTGCTCTCCTGAGAGGGCTCCTTGCTCAACGTCAGGTGGGGATGAAGCACTTAGCAGCAGGGAGGCTCACATCCTCCTGGGGTTGTACAGCGTGGAAGAATGCTGCCAGTGTTCAGACCCAGCAAGCAGAGCTCCACTGAAGAAGACGGTGATTGTGATGCTGTGCCTGGCTCTTAGGGGGCACCGTGGAGCGACAGTCCCTGAGGCCTCCAGGGCTCTCAGTGAATCACAGAAGTGCACCCACGCTGCTGTTCTTGCTAACAAGGGCTCTCAACACGTGTTCCTGGCTTTGCCCAGTTAGTTCAGCTTCTTCCAGCATATGTGAGCAACAGGAGACTATTCATAGGGACCACTCGCTCCAAACAAGCAACTCTTAAGAACTTCCAGGGCAGGCCCGGTGCTGGGTGGCAACACAAGGCATCCTAACAGGAGGTGGCCCGTGTGAGGGGCTAAGAGAAGGGCCCCCCGTCTGGGCATGCCATGGTGTGGTCTGTCCTGTGGGCCAGGCCTTGAACTCAGCATCTTCTTTGGGAAGACTTTTCTTTAGAGATACGGAAAGGGAAGTCACCTGTCCATGGCCACCAGGCCGGGTAACTGCCAACCCCAGGACTCCACCTCAGGGAGCTCCTAATTCCAGGAGAAAACTCCTGCACCTGCCCCCTTTTCCCCCTGGCAGTGAGGTGGTGAGTGGATGGCAAGGAAGGGCAAAGCCTGGACTGGGCCTGTCTAGCTCCTAGGCTTGGACATTATGAGCACGGTGTCAGCCTCCCAAGGGCACATCTGCCCGCCCACCCTCCCACAGCAGTGATGAGATGTTAGCCTGAAAGCGGCCATCCCTCAGGCCGCTGCTGGTGCGTCTGTGCTCTGTGACCAGACAGCAGCGGCCTCAGCGATGCCCTCGGGCTCTTTGGGGAAGACGGAGACAAGGAGCAGGTGATGCTTGGCCCTGGCCCTGCACCGTCACCAGGACACGAAATAGAGAGGGACACGCCCATGGTCTGTGCAGCCGGTTCAGGTACACGTGAGCTGGGCTCAGTACTCAGAGTCAAACCCACCTGAATTCGTTTTACTAACAGATCTGAGAGGTCGGACCATGCGAGCAGCTGCGAAGGGTGCCCGCCCAGGGGCCCGTCAGTCACTGATCACAGCTCTTCTTTAAAACATGCTGCAGAGACACCTGGCTGTTTCCACCTTCCCCAGCAATGCTTTCCTGTGTCTTCTGGGGGCGATGGACCCCTTTGGTTTTATGGTAAGCATCTGACAACTGTGAAAATCCTTCTGTAATCTTACTTGGGATTCTGCCCCCAGAGCCTCAGTTCCAGTTCAAAGGCCGACTTCAGACCTGGTCCTCTGACTCATTTATAAGCAGGATGAGGTCTGCTTTCAGGCCCCCAAGCTCTTCTGCACAAGCCCGGGGAGTCAGGGAAGGGAGGAGCCAGAGAGGGAGGCAGGTGGGCAGATGGGACACTGTTCCTGACCGGTTTTTTTGAGTGGCAAATAAAACATTAAACAAATTGGACACATTCCTATGCCTTCTGTTAATATGATTCATTTTATCATGGAGGATATAGTGGATATCATGATAATTCTTGGTTTTATAAAACTCACAAAAATCTCGTGCTTCCAGCAGATCTTTCCCACCAAATGCCCCTAAAGAACAGCTTCCTATTGATGCCCCCATGTTGTCCCCCTGTTCTGTACTTGCTTCTGTTTCTGTGGCAAGGTTTCTTTGATGTTCTCAGATGCTGTTCCACGAAAGAAGGGGAGTCCTGTTTGCAGAGCAGGTGCCCTCTCTCTCAGAGGTACGATGGCCCCAGACACTTCTGTGGTACAGGAACCCCCTCCTGTTTTGGGTGGGCAGCTGGCTCCAGGCACCTCTCGACTTAGGAGGCAGATGGCTCCCCTATGTGCTCAGAGGGGACAGAGGGAGGCAGCCAAGGATGAGAAAAGGAGAGGTGGGAGGAGGGACTACCTAAATTCCAAAGTGAGGTGACACTTCCCTCTGGGAGGTCATATTCCAGAGGAAAGAAAGCAGCATGAACTGCCCAGTGCCCTGCTGAGAATTTGCAGCTGATAACAAGGAGACTGATGCGTGACAAAGGAAACATCTCTTTGCCTCTTGGTGTGACAGAGACCGGGTGCCTCTGAGGTGAGTTCCTCAAGGTTGCCCTCTTTGGTTCTGCTTGTCTGGCAGAAAATGAGTGTTTAAGCAGATGCCCACCACAGCAGATAGTGCAGGAAGCAGGGCGCCATCAGCAATAAGGAGGGGCCTTTTCTATAGATGCTGGTCCAGAGTTGCTCTGCCAGCCTTTCTGTTTTATTCTTCCTCAAAAATCATCAACCCCTGAAGCTGTGTGTGTGTGTGTATGTGTACACGCACGCACACACAGGCACATGGGCATGCAACTCTGATACAGCAGCTCTCTGGTCCTGCCCAGATTGGGAGCCCCCATCCCCAGACTCACCATTTGCATCATGAGAATATTCTATGCCAGACACAGTGCATCTTCGGAAAACCATCTTATTCTCAGTTAAAGTGCCAGTTTTATCGGAGAAGATATACTGTATCTGCCCTAGGTCTTCCGTGATGTTCAGGGCTCGGCACTGCAGCTGTGAGTCTGTCTCCTCATCATACAACTCTATATCCTGGTTAATGAAGTACACTTGGCATACTTTAACAATTTCAATGGAAACGTACAAGGAAATTGGGATCAAAACCTAGGAGACACAAGGCACATAGAATGAATGACCGTGAAGACCCGAGAACTGCGGATTTAGTCCAATCTAAATGACAAATAACTACAACCCCAAGTAAGTAGGGACTATACTGTACCTTTCAGAGCTTAAACAAGTTGGCTTAGAGTCAGTATTGTTAGAGTATTAGGATATTGGCAAAGAGTTTAAACTAGGACAGCCTACGGTGCCACTGCAGAGCGGAAATCCACTATCGTGTCTGGAAGTATGGAAACCATGGCTTGTATAGAAGCAAGCGTTTTCATATTACTAAGTTGTGCTTGAGAGAAGCTAGGAGAGGAAAAAGAGAAAAGAGAAACACAAAACACATGGCACAGTCAGAGTCCTCATAAGCAAAGTCACCTCACACCCAGGCTGTCCCGGGGCTCCCAGTGACAGGAGCTGCCTGTCCCGCAGACACAACCCCACAGCTCAGAAGAGATAGTCTTTTCAGTGGCTGGTTCTGTGCTGAAGGACAATCTCTGTGATTTTGTACAATACAGAGCAGAGGGGAGAGGCTTTGAGAAGAACAGTCACGGTTATGCTTTGACAATTCAAGAATAACCTTCATGAAATCAATGCTTAATTTTTTCTTTATCTCTGGAGTAACAGTATTGAACTGATACTTATGGGCTCAGAATATCACATCCAGACTAACTGGGTTCTCTGGGTAACTTAAGTATATGTTAATGCAACACCTACTACAGGACGAACTCAAGTACATGTGATATAAGACAGCAGAATGCCCCTTCCAGGCAAAGGCTAAGCCAATATCTTCTGTTCACTGTGTCCCTAAGGAGGGTGACAGAGATGCTCACTGCCCCTCTCCACTCTCACAGGCTTTTGGGGGCATAAATTCTCAGTTAGTGATGGGGAATTGTTCAGGAAGCATGGGAACTAATAATAATAATAATAACCAATGCTGCAAAATGCAATGTGATATCCTAAGTTGACTCCAGGAACAGAAAAAGCACATCAGTGGAAAGATTAGTAGAATCCGAATGACTTCTGGAGTTTTGTTTGAGACAAAGTACCAAAGTTGGTTTCTCAGGTTTTTTTTTTTCTTTTTTGCGGTACACGGGCCTCTCACTGTTGTGGCCTCTCCCGCTGCGGAGCACAGGCTCCGGACGCACAGGCTCAGCGGCCATGGCTCACGGGCCCAGCCGCTCCGCGGCATGTGGGATCTTCCCGGACCGGGGCACGGATCCGTGTCCCCTGCATTAGCAGGCGGACTCTCAACCACTGCGCCACCAGGGAAGCCCGGTTTCTCAGTTTTGACAATGTACCAGAGAAATGTAATACGCTCACATTAAGACACACTGGGTGAGGGACACATGGGAACTCTCTGTACTATTTTTTGAAACTTGTCTGTAAACCTTAAAATTATTCTGAAATAAAAATGTAGGTTTAAGACAGGAATAAAGACGCAAACTTAATAGAGAATGGACTTGAGGATACGGGGAGGGGGAAGGGTAAGCTGGCACAAAGTGAGAGAGTGGCATGGACATATATACACTACCAAACGTAAAATAGATAGCTAGTGGGAAGCAGCCGCATAGCACAGGGAGATCAGCTCGGTGCTTTGTGACCACCTAGATGAGCAGGATAGGGAGAGTGGGAGGGAGGGAGACGCAAGAGGGAAGAGATATGGGGATATATGTATATGTGTAACTGATTCACTTTGTTAATAAAGCAGAAACTAACACACCATTGTAAAGCAATTATACTCCAATGAAGATGTTAAGAAAAAAATGTAGGTTTTTTTAAGAAGTAATTGAGTGGAGGGGGGGTGGGATGAATTGGGAGACTGGGATTGACATATACATACTACCGATACTATATATAAAATACATAACTAATGAGAACCTACTGTATAGCACAGGGAACTCTAGTCAATGCTCTGTAGTGACCTAAATGGGAAAGAAATGCAAAAAAGAGTGGATATATGTATACGTAGAGCCAATTCACTTTGGTGTACAGTAGAAACTGGGAAGGAAATCCAAAAAAGAGTGGATATATGTATATGTATAGCTGATTCACTTTGCTGTACAGTAGAAACTAACACAACATTGTAAAGCAACTACACTCCAATAAAAATTAATTTAAAAAAAAAAGAAGTAATTGAGTGGAAAAACAAAACAGAACCAATGATGGAAAAACCGACCCCTCAGAGCCTAAAAATCTTAAGAATAGAAAAGGAGAATTTTAACTTGAAAAGCACCCAAGAAAAGATCCTTTAGATAAGTCGGGTGGGAAAACAAAAGGTAACACATTTGTCAGATGAACCTGTGCTCCTCCCAGGTGCAGAATTTGTGGGAAGTTCTTAGCAGACTATGATGACTCAAAGTTCTCATCAGAAAAGTAAAGCAATTGTCATATGGAACTTAGTACTGTTACCTGCAGAACTATTATCATTGTCAAAAACGAATAAACTGCAGCTGTGACTGGGGATAAAGAGGTGCCGTCAGACTCAGGGACATCAAATAATGATTTCTTCTCTTGATAGCGCTGCACCCATAGTCCATGTCCTGTAGCAAAGTTCAAAGAGGAACGTCATTCACCTGACACAAGTACATCGGGTTTTATGAGCCCACCTGGCCACCTAAGAAAGCAAAAGCCCACGGTATTGTTGGCACTACAATCAGAGCACTGGAAGGAAGGCCCCGGGACTTGGACTCTGCCTCAACCCCAGCCTTTCCCATCGTTGGTACTGAATAGCACCACTGGTCATAACACAGGAATTGGACGTGTGCTGGTAGCTGCCAACGAGAAATCCCAGAAAGGAATTTCCCAATGCCTCACTAAACACCAGTCTCGATAGGCTCTGAATACTGCTTGTAATTGTCCCTGCTTAGAGATTCAAAATTCACATCTCACAGACTCTGAAAAGCCAACAGCAACACACGTTATTTCAACTGAGCCCCACACCTAAATGATGACAGAGCCCTTTTCATGCCCCGTATACCAGTGCCTTTTACCACTGAGTTCCAAGACCATGTCACACCTGTCTGGTGTGTGATGGCAGCTGAGCGGGACACGGTGAAGGTCGTTTACCTGGAGGTCCACGCGCTTCCCTGCCAGGCACTCCCAAAGCAGCATGCCGGTTTGGAGGCCACCAGAAGCTGGGGGCGCCAGGCTGCACACAGCCTAACTGCTAGCCCCTTCTTGGGACCCAAATAATGTTTTCCCTCTTCTCACAGAGTCCCTAATAGTAGCATTTGTGCTTCTACTGCTCTGATTCCTGTTATCACCAGGTTAGTATCACTCTTTCCATTGGAATCATTACAGGAGGCATGATTAAGCCGTTCTTCCACCCCAGAAGATGCCAATTCGAAAAACACTAGTTTGCGGAGCTCATTCATCGAAACGTCTCAACGTGGCCTTGCCAATGCAAACATCCCCTGAGTCCAAGCCAGTGACAAATGTGTGTTAATTAGAGCACTGGGTCAGAAGGAGACAGAGACAGCCCAGCCGGGGCCCCCGGCAGCCGTCCAGCAGTGCCCACTCATCGTGACCTCTGAGGAGACTTACCGACCGCTGAAAAGAGAGACATACAAACGAGGAGGAGGACACACCAGAGCACGTCGCAGTTCATCTGCCTCTCCAGCCGGCTGCGCTTGTAGCGGGGCCCGCTGTTGTTCAGCAGAGCCTTGGTCTCATGTCCTGCGGGGGAGGCGGTGAGTCAGTGCCCAGCAGGAAAGGGACGGGCTACGCTGACTCCATGGATTGGAAAAGGGTGCTGCCATCCAATGATCCATATGGGATAAGTTCAGTCAGAAAAGTAGGCTCTACAATTAATCTCAACTATGTAACCACCACGGGGAAATGCACAGAAAGAAATAGGCTAACATGCTAAGAACACTTCTGGTCCAGATATTATTAGACATTTTGCGTCCATCTATTTTCCTGGTTCTCTACAATGGGTTTATGCTACTTTGATAATCAGGAAAAAACCAAAACAACCAGGAGCAATGTCCAGGAATAGCCAGCCCACCATGCTGAGCCAATGCCATCACAGACAGCACATGACACGCAGCACCTACCTGCGTAGATGACGATGCCCACGACGGCTTCTGTGTTTCGGATGGTGCAGCCTCGAAGCAGCAGGTTTTCTTTGTAGAGCCCAGCCTTTTTCCCGTTGTTGTGTATGCTGTCATGGAACAGTTGGCATGTGTCACGTGGGTGCTTACATGGCCTCACAGCTCAAGCAGCACCGCTCTGGGAAGGAAGGCCTAGACCCGGGGCTGGGGAGGGGAGGGGTGGAGGGTCTCAGTGGACCTTTGCAAGAGCTGAGATGGGGCTGGCACTCACCAGTAACTGGGCTTCTAGAAGCCCCTCCAGAGCCTGATGTTTGTTCGTTTACTTTGCCCACGGGCTTTGTGAAATAAGAAATATATGATTTTATCTCTGCCCCCGGTTCCTGACACAGGGCTCCTGACACCTTTGTAAATAGAAGTCCTAGGATAATCTTTTGTTCTAACATTTAGTCTTTGACTCCAGTTCCTGGCACAGAGCTCCTAAAATTCTCGTAATTTCCTAAGTGATCAGAGCACTAGGAACATCTTTTGTTCTAACATTTGGTCTTCGAGACCGGCTGTTCCTGACACACAGGACTGAGCCTGTCACCTGTGGGATCTGACGCTCTCCCCAGGTAGATAGCATCAGAATTGAGTTAGACTGTGGGACACCCAGCTTGGTGTGGGAAAAACCCACACGTCAGAATTGGTACCAGGACCATTGTAGGCTTCATGCCACAAGGTCTGGCCACAGCTAGAGAGGGCAGAGTCGGGAACTGGGGGACCGGGTTGGAAAGCTGGCCCAGGAAGGCCCTGCCAGGTGATCTCTGCCCATGTCCTGATCATCACAGAGAACACTTCTCCTCACCAGTACCTCATGTTGTCACAAGGGTACAAATATTTCTCTAGAAAAGGGGATCATATTGATTTCAGCAATATTTCCTACATTCTGTTTTTCTTATTAAAAGTCACACAATTATTAGAAATATTAGCATGTTAAATTTGAAATGTGGTAAACTCCATGATACAATTTTATACATTTGGTTTCACTGCTATTTAGATTCAGAGAATATCCCACGTTTAAGCAACTGCTTTTCAAACTCATCCTCTTGACCTACTAATGGCAGCCGCACCCTCACCCCTGTTGGTCAGGAGTGTGCCAGGGCCACACTGGGGTGGATGAGGTCCTGGGAGCCTGACGAATAGGTCACAAGGGGAGGCCCTGGAGGCTTTCAGAACTAGAGCAGGGGCCCTGCCTAACCTACATCAATCAGGCAGTGCCACCTGCCTTCCAAGAGGAGGGCCTTCCAAGAAGCCACCTTCTCACACCCTATGTGGACAGCTCTCCCCAGCCCTCCCACACACACCCACAGCCCAAACTCCTTCTCTGAAGTCACCAAGGATCCCTGCAGGTGTCGCCCCTCCCACCAGCTCCTAGCAGTGCCCACTGACCAGCGAGCAGAGCTAGTTTGGAGAGGTACAAGGTCAGAAGAAGCCGTTAAGGGTTCCAGGAAAACAGCACTTCCTGCCACTTCTGGACCCTGGTCACCTGCATGAGGGATGGGGCTGCCTCTCAACCTAAGACACAATCTGTATTCTTCACAACCAGGGAAATCAATATATTTTATGGTGAAGAAAAGAAGCTAAACAATAAAGAAAAGCCCAAAACACCATGCTGGGGGGACGCATTTCCTGCAAGCCTGTTATTTACCAACATGGCACTGGTTCTTCTGCAGAACTCATGCAAAGGAACGTGCAGGAGGAGGGCCAATCAACACTGTGTGATGCTCTCTCCCTCCCCCCCACCTTGCGGCAATTCCAGAATAAAGTTCTGCTTTAAAAAGAGATTCAAGACTGGAAACCTCAGTGCCAGCTAAAGCGTCAAGAGGCCCGAGTGCATGAGACGTTACACACAAAACCCAGCTCCCGAGTCAGGAGTGAGAGAATGCCCACCGCCACGGTTCTCTCCGCAACAGCCGCACATGGAAACCATTTCTCGGGACAGCAGTCAAGGATGAACCATCTAAATCAAACCAGTCATGCTTATTCAGAAGAAGAGATGAACTCAACAGAAACAAGAAAAGGTATTACATTAAGCTTCCTTTGATGTGACCTACACCTTTCAGTAACTACTGTGCTTTCTAATCAGACCAAGCCAGACCAGAACTGATCACAGCAGGTGTATCCGCCTGTTTAAGGCCCCCAGCGGCATACAAATGGCAATGGGGGCTGTGCTCTGAGTGAGTCTCCCTGCATCAGAAGGGGAGGAAGGCTGGAGAACGGCGTCACCCTAAAGGTGCTTGGCAGTGCAAGTGCTGCCTTGGTCTCCTAAGGGGGAAAGTCCCTGCTAAGGGCGAATAGGCCCAGGACACAGCAGGCATGAGGCTTGACTCCAGGAAGACGTGCAAGAGAATATGAGCCCATCACACTGCCCTCAGCACCTACCTCTGTCTTATGGCTTGACATGTGTCCCCCCTAGAATTCATATGTTGATGTCCTAACCCCCGTATCTCAGAATGTGACTGCATTTGGAGTTAGGTCTTTAAAGAGGTAATTAAGTTAAAATAAGGTCATATGGATGGGCCCTAACCCCATATGACTGCTGTCTCTGTTAGAAAATATTTGGACACAGAGACGGACAAACACAGAGGTTAAGATGATGTGAGGGCACAGGGAGAAGGCGGCTGTCTGCAAGCTAAGGAGAGGGGCCTCAGGAGACACCAGTCCTGCTGACACCTGGATCTTGCTTCCACCCTCCAGAACTGTGAGACAATGCATTTCTGTTGTTTAAGCTGCAGGGTCTGTGTCAGCCCAAGCAAACGGATACATCCCTTAACATTTAATCTGAGCCACGTACAAGAGCTCCTTTAGTTCAAGTCCCCATTGTTTGACTCATCCAAACAATCTCTTCTAAATAGAAACTGTCCAAAAGTGCCCTGGGAAATACCACATGCAGGACGTGACAGGGCTCAGCTAATAAACTCCTGCCTGGCTGTTCTTTCTCAAGAGAGGCTGTGTCTCCTGATGGGCTTACATGTCAGTTCTGTCCTTCTAAGTCCCAGCACTCGGAGGTGCTGGGGAGAATCAACCATATGTCCAGACACAGGTGCAAGGTGCCATGGTTGTGATGCAAGAGAAGGGGGACCTTGGACAGCAACCTGCAGCCGCCCCTCCCTAGGTCACATCACCTCTAGCACCCAGACCTGGGTCTCTTCTCTGCTCCATTGCTGGCCGAAGCTCCACCACTGACTGGTCACACATGGGCCAGCACCCTTGCTGCCATTGTTGACTCCCCTCCTTATTTTTATATCCACACAGACATCAGTTTTCGATTTTGCCCCCTTCGCTAGCTATTCCTTTTTATTTTTTGGTATCTTTATTGGAGTACATTTGCTTTACAATGTTGTATTAGTTTCTACTGTACAACAAAGTGAGTAAGCTATATGGATACACATATCCCCATATCCCCTCCCTGTTGAGCCTCCTTCCCACCCTCCCTATCCAACCCCTCTAGCTCATCACAAAGCATCGAGCTGATCTCCCCGTGCTATGCAGCAGCTTCCCACTAGCCATTTATATTTGGTAGTGTATATATGTCAATGCTACTCTCTCACTTTGTCTCAGCTTCCCCTTCCCCTCCATGCCCTCAAGATCATTCTCCACATCTACGTCTTTATTCCTGCCCTGGCACTAGGCTCATCAGTACCGTTTTTTATATTCCATATCTGTGCATTAGCATCCGGTATTTCTTTTTCACTTTCTGACTTACTTCTCTCTGTATGACACTCTAAGTCCATCCATGTCATTACAAATAACTCAATTCCGTTCCTTTTTAGGGCTGAGTAATATTCCATTGTATATATGTGCAACATCTTCTTTATCCATTCATCTGTCGATGGACACTTAGGTTGCTTCCATGTCCTGACTATTGTAAACACAGCTGCAATGAATATTGTGGTACATGACTCTTTTTGAATTATGGTTTTCTCAGGGAATATACCGAGTAGTGGGATTGCTGGGTCATATGGTAGTTCTATTTTCAGTTTAAGGAACCTCCATACTGTTCTCCATAGTGACTGTATCAATTTGCATTCCCACCAGCAGTGCAGAAGGGTTCCCTTTCCTCCACACCCTCTCCAGCATTTATTGTTTGTAGATTTTTTGATAATGGCCATTCTGACTGGTGATACCTCTTTGTAGTTTTGATTTTCATTTTTCTAATGATTAGTGATGTTGAGCATCTTTTCATGTGTTTGTTGGCAATTTGTATGTCTTCTTTGGAGAAATGTCTGTTTAGGTCTGCCACCCATTTTTGCATTGGGATGTTTGTTATTTTGATAATGACCTGCATGAGCTGCTTTTATATTTTGGAGCTTAATCTTTTGTCAGTTGCTTCATTTGCAAATATTGTCTCCTTTTCTAGGGGTTGTCTTTTTATCTTGTTTATGGTTTCCTTTGCTGTGCAAAAGCTTTTAAGTTTCATTAGGTCCCATTTGCTTATTTTTTATTTTATTTCCATTACTCTAGGAGGTGGGTCAAAAAGGTCTTGCTGTGATTTATGTCATAGAGTGTTGTGCCTATGTTTTCTTCAAAGAGTTTTATAGTGTCTGGCCTTACATTTAGGTCTTTAATCCATTTTGAGTCTATTTTTATGTATGGTGTTAGGAAGTGTTCTAATTTCACTCTTTTACATGTAACTGTCCAGTTTTCCTGGCATCACTTATTGAAGAGGCTATCTTTTCTCCATTGTATATTCTTGCCTCTTTTGTCAAAGATATGGTGACCATATGTGTATGGGTTTATCTCTGGGCTCTCTATCCTGTTCCATTGATCTATATTTCTGTTTTTGTGCCAGTACCATACTGTCTTGATTACTGTAGCTTTGTAATATAGTCTGAAGTCTGGGAGCCTGATCCCTGCAGCTCAGTTTTTCTTTCTCAAGATTGCTTTGGCTATTCGGGGTCTTTTGTGTTTCCATACAAATTGTAAAATTGCTTGTTCTAGTTCTGTGAAAAATGTCAGTGGTAGTTTGATAGGGATTGCATTGAATCTGTAGATTGCTTTGGGTAGTATAGTCATTTTCACAATGTTGATTCTTCCAATCCAAGAACATGGTATATCTCTCCATCTATTTGTATCATCTTTAATTTCCTTCATCAGTGTCTTATAATTTTCTGCATACAGGTCTTTTGCCTCCTTAGGTAGGTTTATTCCTAGATATTTTATTCTTTTTGTTGCAATGGTAAATAGGAGTGTTTTCTTAATTTCACTTTCAGATTTTTCATCATTATTATAGAGGAATGCAAGAGATTTCTGTGCATTAATTTTGTATCCTGCTACTTTACCAAATTCATTGATTAGCTCTAGTAGCTTTCTGGTAGCATCTTTAGGATTCTCTATGTATAGTATCATGTCATCTGCAAACAGTGACAGTTTTACTTCTTTTCTGATTTGGATTCCTTTTATTTCTTTTTCTTCTCTGATTGCTGTGGGTAAAACTTCCAAAACTATGTTGAATAATAGTGGTGAGAGTGGACATCCTTGTCTTCTTCCTGATCTTAGAGGAAATAGTTTCAGTTTTTCACCATTGAGAATGATGTTGGCTGTGGGTTTGTTGTATATGGCCTTTATTATGCTGAGGTAGGTTCCCTCTATGCCCACCTTCTGGAGAGTTTTTATCATTAATGGGTATTGAATTTTGTCAAAAGCTTTTTCTGCATCTATTGAGATGATCACATGGTTTTTATCTTTCAGTTTGTTAATATGGTGCATCACATTGATTGATTTGCATATATTGAACAATCCTTGCATTCCTGGGATAAACACCACTTGATCATGGTGTATGATCCTTTTAATGTACTGTTGGATTCTGTTTGCTAGTATTTTGTTGAGGATGTTCATCTGTGATATTGGCCTGTAATTTTCTTTTTTTTGATATGTTTGTCTAGTTTTGTTATCAGGGTGATGGTGGTCTCATAGAATGAGTTTGGGAGTGTCCCTCCCTCTGCTATATTGTAAGAGTTTGAGAAGGATAGTGTTAACACTTCTCTAAATGTTTGATAGAATTCTCCTGTGAAGCCATCGGGCCCTGGGCTTTTGTTTGTCAGAAGAGTTTTAATCACAGTTTCAATTTCAGTGCTTGTGATTGTTCTGTTCACGTTTTCTATTTCTTCCTGGTTCAGTCTTGGCAAGTTGTGCCTTTCTAAGAATCTGTCCATTTCTTCCAGGTTGTCCATTTTATTGACATATAGTTGCCTGTAGTAGTCTCTCATGATCCTTTGTATTTCTGCAGTGTCAGGTGTAAATTCTTTTTCATTTCTTACTCTTTTGATTTGAGTCTTCTCCCTTTTTTTCCTGATGAGTCTGGCTAATGGTTTATCAATTTTCTTTACCTTCTCAAAGAACCAGCATTTAGTTTTATTGATCTTTGCTATTGTTTCCCTCATTTCTTTTTCATTTCTTTCTGATCTGATCTTTTTGATTTCTTTCCTTGTGCTAACTTTGGGGTTTTTTTGTTCTTCCTTTTCTAATTTCTTTAGGTATAAGGTTAGGTTGTTTATTTGAGATGTTTCTTGTTTCTTGAGGTAGAATTATATTGCTATAAACTTCCCTCTTAGAACTGCTTTTGCTGCACCCCATAGATTTTGGGTCGTGTTTTCATTGTCATTTGTTTCTAGGTATTTTTGATTTACTCTTTGATTTCTTCAGGGATCTCTTGGTTATTTAGTAGCATATTGTTTAGCCTCCATGTGTTTGTACTTTTTACAGTTTTTTTCTTGTAACTGATATCTAGTCTCATAGCATTGTGGCTGGGAAAGATACTTGATATGATTTCAGTTTTCTTAAGTTTACTGAGGCTTGATTTGTGATCCAAGATGTGATTTATCCTGGAGAATGTTCCATGTGCACTTGAGTAGAAAGCATATTCTATTGTTTCTGGATGCAATGTCCCATAAATATCAATTCAGTCCATCTAGTCTAATGTGTCATTTAAAGCTTGATGTATGTTTTTCCCTTTCATCACTTTAAATGTATTGTGCCACTCTCTTCTGGCCTGTAGAGTTTCTGCTGAAAGATCAGCTGTTAACCTTATGCAGATTCCCTTTATGTTATTTTTTGCTTTTCCCTTGCTGTTTTTAATAATTTTCTTTGTGTTTAACTTTTGTTACTTTGATTAATATATGTCTTGGCATGTTTCTCCTTGGGTTTATCCTGTATGGGACTCTCTCCGCTTCCTGGACTTGATTGACTGTTTCCTTTCCCATTTGGGGGACGTCTTCAACTACAATCTCTTTAAATATTTTCTCAGCCCGTTTCTTTTTTCCTCTTCTTCTGGGATGCCTATAATTCGAATGTTGGTGCACTTAATGTTGTCCCAGAGGTCTCTGAGACTGTCCTCCATTTTTTTCATTCTTTTTTCTTTATTCGGCTCTGCAACAGTTATTTCCACTCTCTGTCTTCCAGCTCACTTATCCGTTCTTCTGCCTCAATTATTCTGCTATAGATTCCTTCTACTGTATTTTAAATTTCAGTTATTGTATTGTTCATTACTGTTTGTTTGATCTTTAGTTCTTCTAGGTCATTGTTAAACATTTCTTGTATTTTCTCTATTTCCAAGATTTTGGATCATCTTTAGTATCATTACTCTGAATTCTTTTTCAGGTAGTTTGCCTATTTCCTCTTCATTTATTTGGTCTTGTGGGTTTTTATCTTCTCCTTTGCCTGTAAGATATTTCTCTGTCTTCTCATTTTGTCTAATTTACAGTATTTGATCCTCTCCTTTCCCTAGGCTGCAGGGTCATAGTTCCTCTTGCTTCTGTTCTCTGCCCCCATTGGTGGCATTGGTCCAGTGTCTTGTGTAGGCTTCCTGATGGGAGGAGTTGGTGCCTACATTCTGGTGGGTGGAGCTGAGTCATTTTCCTCTGATGAGCAGGGCCGTGTCAGGTGGTGTGTTTCAGAGTGTCTGTGACCTTAGCATGACTTTAGGTAGTCTGTGTGCTAATAGGTGGGTTTGTGTTCCTGTCTTGTTTGTTGTTTGGTGTGAGGCGTCCTGCACTGGGAGCTGCTGGCTGTTGGGTGGAGCCGGGTCTGGATTCAGATAGAGGCCTCCAGGAGAGCTCTCGGTGATTAGTCTTCCCTGGGGCTGGGAATTCTTTAGTGGTCCAGCATCCTGGACTTGGTGCTCCCCCCACCAGAGTCTCAGGCCTGATTTCTGGTCAAGGGACCAAACCCCACAAGTTGCTCATCCCAGCAATAAAGGTGATCAAAAAAGAAAAAAAAAGACTAACAAAACCCCAAATGGTAAAAAGTAAAATAAAAAAAAACAGAAACAAGGAAACACACACAAAAGAAACAAAAACAGAACCATATAAATCAAAAAGCAAGAGAACAACCAGACAAACAAAAGAACCCAAGAATGAAATCCACCAATTAAGAAGAAAGCTGACAAAAACACAAAACCAAAAAACAAAATCAAAGCAGAGTGCCAACGGAAGAATGAAGCAAAGAAACAAACCAATGAAAATGATAAAAAAAAAAAAAAAGAGAAAGGAGAAAGAACAAATGAAAGGCAACATAGAAACAGAAATTTTAAAAAAAGAAAATAGAAAATATATTCTAAAAATGACAAACAAAACCCCAGAGAAATGGTAAAAACAAAATCAATCAAACAAAAACAGAGACAAGGAAACACATATGTAAAAAAAACAAAAACAGAGCCAAATAAAACAAAAAGCAAGAGAATAACCAGACAAATAGAAGAACTCAAAAACGAAATCAAACAATTAGGATTAGAACCAACAGAAACACATAACCTAAAAACAAAACCAAAGCAATGTGCCTACTGAAGAATAAAGCAAGGAAACAGAAAAAACTGATTAAAATGATTTAAAAAAATAGGATTTAAAAAAATAGGATAAAATAAAATAAAAAAGGAAAAATCACAGGACAACAGAAAAGCAAAGTAGAAATGGAAATATATTTTTAAAAAAGAAAGAAAAAATATATTAAAGAAAAAGAAGAAAAAATAAGGGAAAAGAACACAGAACCAAAGAAAAGCAAAGTAAAAATAAATAAAAAAATAAACGTTATAAAACATGCAGATCCCAAGAAACCAAAAAAAACTAAACCACCACCACCAAACAAAAAGAGAAAGAAAAAAAAAAAAACAAAAAAAAAACCCCAACAACAACAAAAGCTAGAACCAACGACAGAATGAATCAAAACAAATAGAATTAATAATAATAATTATGTTTCCCTGGGGTCTCCGCTGTAAATGTCCTTGCACATACCATGAACCACAGCCCACCTCCGCCTCCCCAAGAGCCTCTCCTCTGCCTCTGGGCTGGTCTCTGGACCTGCTGTGGGTGCTCTGGGGACCACTCAGACTCTGATCTGGCCTGATTCCTGCATGTGCTGTCCCCAAAGTCCATAGCTGCCAGAGCTAGACCGTTTCATTTGTGGGAACACTCAATGCCTACTCAGGTATTCCACAGACGCAGGGACTACCTAGCTTCGTGGGGATTTAATCTTCAGCTTGTACAGCTGATAGAAAAATTTTTGACCTTTTTCCTTAGCCACCCTGTCCCTGGGGTTCAGCTTTGGTTTTATCCCCACCTCTGTGTGAGGTCCATCCACAGTAGTCCAGTCCTGAGGCTGCCTTCGAGCTCTTGGGTCAGTCGCTGTGAGGAGCAGGCAAAGAGGTGGTATGACGACTTGGATCACAGAGCCCTGGCAGCGCCAAATGCACAAAAAAGCCAGCAGCCACGGGTGCAAGAGATATGGCCATAGTGAGGGCTTTTTCTGGTGCCCAGCTACAGGCACGTGAGGGCCAGCTCTGAGTGTGCTTCTTTTATTGTCGTCGGCAGGCTCTGTCGTGTGGGGAGAGAGAGGCTACAACAGTGGCTCCTTCCCCTGCGTGTGACTCAGCAGAAGTGCCCTGTTTCCATGGCAGTCCGGTCTTCCTCCGTAGGCATTTCCTGCTGTGGATTTCCTCCATTCCATCCCTTCAGTCCATCGCCCCACAGCCAACAGGAGTTCTCGCTCTGGGTCTGTTCTCCAATCCCCACACACCAGCTCCCAGCCCCCCTGCACACCCATGAACGGATGTACACACTGTCTATTTATCACTCTGTCCCGTCTGCCACAGATTGGCCACTTCACCCTCTTCCAACAGCCTCAAATGCATCCCTTCTGTCCCAATTGAATTCCCCGTCAGAGATGGGGCTTCCCCGTTGGAGTGGGGGTTTCCCCGAATTCGGGAATCTCTCCTCTGCTTCAGCTCCCCCACCCCGGGATGCAGGTCCCATCCAGCTTCCTCTCCTCCTCCTTCTCCCTTCTTTTTTTCTATCCTACACAGTTATGCAGGGACCTTTATAGTCCTTTCTGGTATCCAAGGTCTTCTGCTAGTTCTCCGCAGGTGTTCTGTGAAAACTGTTGCATCTATAGGTGTATTCCTGACGCATCTGTAGAGAGAGATGAACTCCACATCCTCCTACTCCTCCGCCATCTTGAATCCGCTACTCACTGGCTATTTCTTTAATCCACCTTCTTCTCACACTCTCTGTGCATCACTGCCCTAATTCAGGCTTCCAAATTTCCCTACTGCAGCCTTCGACGCACCCCTTGTGGCTTGGATGCCACCAGCCTTGGCCCTTCCTGTCCATTTCTCACCCAGGCACCGACCGATGTTTCAGGGTGCAGGTTTGAGCGCTGAGTTCTCCTGGGAGCATCCTGCAGGATCTCTGACTTCCTCTGGCACACACGGCCACTCTGCGCCCTGGGCGGGCCCATCCTGTGCAGGCTCTCGGCCCCGGCCACCCATGCTGCACATCCTGCTACCCACGCTGCCTGTTGGCCCAGCGCGTCCTGCCTTGGGGAGCTTGGCCTGCTACCCTGGGCTCACATTTTACAGCCCTCAGGAAGATGCTTTGCTAACACTAAGCTCCCCAGACCCCACAGCCAGGAGACTCTGCGATATTTTGTGCTTCCCTCTCTCTGCTTGTAAAGACGGGCTCCTCGCATATTCTTCCATCTTGCACCCCATGCCCACCCCAGTCCCTGGCAAATGCTGAGGCTGCCTGGCCCTTAGCTTTGGGGTGGTCCAGCCCACAGGGATGTCGGAAGGAAACCAGAGGCGTGGACAGAGGCGAGGGAGGATGGGAGTGTGTCTCGGCTCCTCCTAGGAGAGAGTGCTGGGTTGGTTGTGTCCCTCAACCAAGGTGGTGAGCCTCCCAGGCGGCCCCTGGACATGAGTCCCCCGGGGCCACTCCCCTCACCCCCCCGGGACCACTGGGCCTCACGGTGACCACAGCTCAGCTGCTCCTAACCCTTGTGGCTGCCTTAAGCCCTAGCCCCTCCTGCAGAAATGGACCCTTGGCTAATAGCCCCACACATTCAAATTTGAGCATCTGATCTGTTTCCAGAAGGGATCCGACTGACACAGGTAGAAAGGATGGAAGGAGAGATAACCCCTTCTCTACTGCCGAGTCCTAGGCATCATTTTCTTTAAAATAATAGTTGCTCAGGTTTCTGTTTATCTATGTAAGTACAGAAATGACCCGACTGTGTTTTGTGCCAATGTTAGATTTTCTTGAGATGTAAATATCAGTTAAAGGTGCTAAGGTAAAATGAAAATATTCTGATTTTAGAGTCTGGCTGATGCAGTTACAATTCGTCTCAAAGCCTGGTCCTTGGGAGTGAGGACATTTTGGATATAAACCCACACAGAGCTCCATCCAGATGCTGGGCTGGGGGGCTGGGGGAACTGCCAGGGTGTCCTGAGGTGACCACAGTCTTGGAGCATGCCATCTGCCGGGATGGGGCAGGGGTGATGCCCCAACAAGCACACCCTGGGCTCTGGATGGCAGCCAGTGTCCTGAAGCCTCATGTGGTCAAGCAGGCTCTGTGGCCCACGGGGAGGGACCCCAGAACCTGCTCCATGGAGGACTTAGGATAAGAAATGGAGCCTGGCTTTATAGCTCGAAATGGAATTTCACATCAGATGATGAAACCAACCAATCTCTTTGCTTTATTTATTCTTTAGGAGTAAGTGAAAATGTTTGATTGACTGGTGGCTTCAAAGCCTACATCGTCCTGCCCTGGAGTTGCTGAGCGAGCTAAGCAGGGTGCCCTGAGCAGCCAGAGCCCCCATCCACAGCGGCTCTCTGGGCTGCCAGGGCCCAGGGCAGCTGAAGAGGTGGGGAACAATGTTATTTCCAGCTCCTGTCTCTGACAATTTCATAAGTGCTTAACTACAGGAATTGCATTAAAAACTAGTGGGCATTAAAGTGCACTTGAATAATGATGCACCTGACACTCTTATTTTAACAGCTTGAGCTGTATTTCATATACCATGCAACTCACCCATTTAAGGTGTACAGTTCAGGGTTTTTTATATTCACAGCCTTGTGCAGTGCTCCCCATCAGCTAATTTGAGAATGTTTTCATCAGAAAGAAACCCTGTACCCACTGGCAGTCACTCCCCATTCCCATCCCACCCCCCAACCGTGGCAAACCACGAATCCACTTTTTGCCTCTCAAGATATTCTTACTGTGGACATTTCACACCAATGGGACCAAACACCATGGCTGACACCACCCTCTTGCACGAAGTGCTCTGATTCACATTGTGTCTTTCACTCCATTCAATGTCAGCCACTGTTCTCTCCAGAATTAGGAGGAAGCCGGGGCTTGGAAACACAGGATAACTTTCCTAAGGCTTGGGACTTCTTGGTACGACCCCAAGCAAGCTTAGTTCTCCAGCTGCAAACAGCTAAGGTTTCCAGTTTGGATGGACTGGTCCAAATAAGAGTGAAATCTGATGGCCTGTCCAGTGGCCTATAGTCCTGGGTTCTCCAGTGTGAGTGAGGCTACAGGGCGGCAGCTGAGTTTAGGCTGAAGGAAAGCCACCAGGAGCAGACAGTGAGAGCCAGCAAACCAGGGAACTGGCTCAGCAGCTGGTCTACCCCCTGGGTCTAAATCTCAGCTCTACCACCCAGGTTAGCCCCACCCCTGAGCATCAGGACCAGTAGCGGGGCTGGGGACTCCTTCCTTCCTTCTGCCTAGAGGCAGGACTCAGGACCTGGGGTGACCAGGCCTCTCCCAGAGGCTCTGCTCACCTGCCCTTCCCTCTCCTCCCCTCAGCACTCTTCCTGGAGACTTCAGCCCGAGTCACGGAGGGAAGAGCTTTTAACACACTGCCACCAACACCCAAACTCCAGAGCTCCTGGCTGGACAGGCCTAGCTGGGAGAGGGGCCTGTCTGCACCCTGACATTCTTGTAGCAAATCCCAAATATCACCTAGTAGAGAGAGCAAGTCACAAACGCATGGAGGTTTAGGCACTCAGAGGCCTGAACTGGCCGGGCTCTATAGCATGAGCCTCAGGGCAGGATGGCTTGCTGGGAAAAGTAAGAGAAAGCATGACAAGGTTGAACCAGAGCGGGAAGAGGTTTCACCTGGGGAGAGTTGCCCTTCTTGCCTTTCTTGGGCAACGTGCCAGTGAGAAGGATGCATGCTGGGAACACTTGCTGGCAGCATCTCTCTGAGCGGCCAAGTCAGCCTAGCTGGCCATAGGCACAATGCTATCCACTTGAGGCCGTCTTCCCAAGAAAGAGGCAGCTGGGGCACCAAGTCAGCTGAGGGCCAGCTTGGAGGCAATGCAGGGGCTGCAGGTGGGCGAGGGGCCAAGGGACACCCCTTTCCCGGATCACTGAATCCCTTTGCATGGAGGTCCCCACGGAGATCTCCAGCCTGGCCTTCTGTTATCTTCTCTCTTCCTAACAAGTGTCCTTCTTCTTTTTTGGAGGTTTTCATCTCTGGCCCTGTCCCTCCTTTTCAAGTCACATTTCTAGAAAGAGTGGTTGAAAGTACAATTCCTCTTCCATCTCCTATAATCTGGGCTCTACTCCGACAGTGCGGCCCTCCCTTTTCCCAGGTTCCTGTGGAGTCCAGCATCTGGCAGACCTCCTTCCTAAATGTCCCTCTGGGCCTCCTCCACTGGGCGTTGCCTTTGGAACCACATCCCCAAGGGATCCTGCTCCTGCCTGTTGGGATTGCTTTGTCTTCATTCCTTTTCTCTCTTGCCTTCTGTCCCATGTTGGTCTGGTGTCTCTCCGTCCTCAAACACAACCTCTAGACAGAGGTTCCCCAAACCTGTGTCTTTAGCACCTACTCCCCTGAATTCCTATCACATAGATTTTTTTCTGTCACTCCACCGAATGCACTCGCCAGCTCCTCAAATGCAGTGAATCCCAAACCCCATCTCTCCTCCACCTATAGCTCCCCATGATCCATACATAGTAGACAAACCATCCTCCCAGCCTCCTCTTCCACTGTATCCCCCTCCCCAGGGAACATTTGAGTTCTCGCCTTTGCCTCCCTCCTGACCTGTCTCTCTCCCTGCTCTATAGTATGATAGTAATAATATATTACTATATAGTAATATAGTCAAAGAAATGTTAACAACAGCAGCAATGACCATAATAGTGGCCAATGTTTATTAAGCACCCACCCTTCTGAAAGCTTTCCATGTATTAAATTGACAAAGCTTTGCACCCATGACACAAGGGGGCTCCTGGATTCTCCCCATTATACAGATGAGTAATGTTCAGTAGTTCGCCAGAGCTATCTTGCTGGAAAGCGTGGGCTCCAGAGTCTGCCAGCCTCAGCACTAAGCCAGACTTGGTCAATACCCTTGTTTAACACAGAGGTAGCTCCCAAGGGCAGGACCAAGAGCTGCTGACTTGGGGCTAAACCCCCTGCAGCGCTAATCCAAGTCTTGGGCAGGCAACAAGAGTGTGAGGAGTGGTCTGAGAACAGGGCTCCAGAGGCCCCACAGAGCAGGAGAGCACAGGCCAGGGTATAGTCAGGAGAAGGAGGTCTAGCTTTTTCCTTTGGGAGAGTTGGTACCAAAAAATTACCCCATCAGCAAGAATGTCCACAGAACATTCTCCCTAGAGGCTGCCTCCACCTCCTTCAC